>NC_091454.1:160890609-161193336 GCF_027789765.1 Dendropsophus ebraccatus
CTGAATCTGAACCCACCACTGACCCTGCATAATTGCCTCGGCCGACCCTAAACGGTCGCGGACAACCACGAAGACGTTCCCTACGCTGCGTAAGTGAAACACAGAACAGCACGGACAGACAAACACAATAAAGAATAGTAGAACAAGCCGGGTCAAACCACACAGGCAACGCAGTACAAAGTCGGTAACACAAGGGATAGTCGGAGGTCAGGCGGAGGTCAGAACACGAGCAGTCAGGCAGAAGGGATTAGGACGGGATACGCAGGAGAAGGACAAGGGGAGCTGGGATTAGAATAACTAATAGCCAGCAATTACCAGCTGGCTTTCACTTACTTTATACTGGACCAGGAGCCCGGACCAGACACTGATTGGTCCGGTCTCCTGATCCAGCAATCACTGCAGCTGCGGTGCTGCAGACCAAGTGGCAGAGCGATCTGCCACTCAGCCTGCAAGAAGCCGCATCAGCTGTGCCGGCCGGCCGGCTGACTGACTATCACGTGAGACCGCGGCGTCCCCGGTTACTAGGGACGCCGTCGGGTCTCCGTGACGTCACTCTGCTCCGGCGGGCGGAGCTTCGGCGCGTTCTCGAGCCGGCCACCGGAGCAGAGGCCGGGGAAGACGCCGCAGGAGCCAGGTCAGGTGAGTTCCTGACATTACCCCCCCTCTTATGAGGGGCCTCAGGACCCTTATCCACTGGACCGGGTTTAGACGGATTCTGGGTATGATATCGTCGGATTAACTGAGGAGCGTGTATATCTCTAACTGCCACCCATGTACGCTCTTCTGGTCCAAAACCCTTCCAGTGGACTAGGTATTGTAATGAACCCTGTACCCACCGAGAGTTTAAAATTCTCTCTACCTCATACTCCAGTTCACCCTGGACGACTAGTGGAGCAGGAGGAGGTGACGGAAACACTGGTGGCACATATTTTTTCAGCAAGGCTTTATGAAAAACAGAATGAATCTTTAGGGACGAGGGTAGTTTAAGCCTGAAAGTTACTGGGTTAATAACCTCTACGATAGTGTATGGGCCAATGTATTTGGGTGCCAGTTTTCCTGATTGGACTCTCAATTTCAGGTTTTTAGTTGAGAGCCAGACTTTTTCACCTACAACATATTGATGGCCAGATATGCGTCTTCTGTTGGCATACTTTTGATAGGTTTCTTGGGCTTTCACCAAGCTCTGATGAGCTTGGGCCCAAACTGTGCACAGTTTCGAGAATATATCTTCAGCTGAAGGGTTTACAGATTTGGCAGAGTGGACGGACGAGTATCTGGGATTAAACCCATAATTACAAAAAAACGGCGACATATTAGTAGAGCGCTGCTCATGGTTGTTTAGGGCAAACTCAGCGAGTGAAATGAAGTCGCGCCATTTGTCCTGGGTATTAGACACAAAACATCTTAGAAACTTCTCCAAAGACTGATTGACCCTCTTGGTCTGTCCGTTCGTTTGAGGGTGGAACGCAGAAGAGAAAGACAATGAGACCCCCAGTTTACTACAAAACTCTCTCCCAAATTTAGCAACAAATTGAACACCCCTGTCAGAAACAATGTTCTCCGGGATCCCATGCAAGCGTAACACATGATTGACAAACAGCGTGGCTAATAAGCGAGCACTGGGTAGTTTACGTAGTGGAATAAGATGACACATCTTAGAAAAACGATCCACCACCACCCAAATGACAGTTTTACCCCTAGATAGTGGTAGGTCTGTGATAAAATCCATGGATAAGTGCGTCCAAGGTCTCGTAGGGACTGGCAGAGGGTGTAACAACCCCTCCGGTAGGCTACGGGGAACCTTGGATCGAGCACAGACCTCACAGGCTTCCACAAACGATTTAACATCTTGGCTCCATGTTGGCCACCAGAAATGACGTGACAGCAGATATTTAGTTCCAGCAATACCAGGATGTCCTGCCAACACAGAACCATGAATCTCTTCCAATACTCGGAGACGGAGATTCGGCGGTACAAACAAGAGAGACTCAGAAGTGTTATGGGGGGCTATACTCTGAGACTGCGTGACTAGAGTCACTAAGTCTGGTTGCAAAACAGATATTACAACGCCAGGTTTTAGTATCGTATCGACACATTTTTCGGGCATGACTTCAAAATCAAAGCTGCGGGAGAGGGCGTCAGCTCTGATATTACGAGAACCGGGTCGATAGGTGATTTCAAAGTTGAACCTAGAAAAGAACAGTGCCCACCGGGCCTGCCGTGGAGAAAGACGTTTAGCAGTATCAAGGTAAACTAAATTCTTGTGGTCAGTGAGTACAGTGACTTTATGTTTGGCCCCTTCCAAGAAGTGCCTCCATTCATCAAAGGCTATCTTAATGGCCAACAGTTCTCTATTGCCAATATCATAGTTACGTTCTGCTTGTGAAAACTTTTTTGAAAAGAATGCAACCGGCCGTAGGTGGGTAAGGGTGTCTGACCCTTGGGACAAGACTGCCCCTACCCCCACCTCGGACGCGTCTACTTCAACAACAAACGGGCGTTCGAAATCTGGCTGAGTCAGTACTGGAGCTTCTGAGAAGCAATGCCGAAGTGTGTCGAATGCCTCAAGAGCCTCTTTGGACCAGTGTACAAGGTCTGCCCCCTTCTTGGTCAAATCGGTAAGAGGCCTAGCTATGATAGAAAACCCCTTAATAAATTTCCTGTAATAATTAGCAAAGCCTAAAAACCTTTGTAAGGCCTTCAGGTTGTTAGGTCGTTCCCAATTTTTTATGGCCGCCACCTTGACCGGGTCCATGCTAAACGAATGGGGAGTAATATTATAACCCAAGAACGAGACCTCCTGGAGGCCAAACTGACATTTCGACAACTTGGCATAAAGATTATTTTGTCTGAGAAGCTCCATTACCGTACGGACGTGCAACACATGGGAAGACCAATCTGGGGAAAAGATTAAAATATCATCGAGGTACACCACAACAAACCGTCCCAGATACTCACGAAAAACATCATTGACAAAATGCTGGAAGACAGCCGGAGCATTGCATAACCCAAAGGGCATGACGGGATACTCGAAGTGGCCCTCTGGGGTATTGAATGCGGTCTTCCACTCATCACCTTCCCTGATGCGGATTAAATTGTATGCTCCCCTCAGGTCTACCTTGGAAAACCAATTAGCTCCTATGATTTGGTTAAACAGATCAGGAATTAATGGTAAGGGATGCTGATTCTTAAGTAGCTCAATAGCACAATCATATGGTCTGTGGGGTGGTAATTCTTCTACTGCTTTTTCGTCGAACACATCAACATAATCTGATAAAAATTCCGGAACCTCCCCTTCTCCAGAGGAGCATTCCGCAAGAGACACAGCATTACAGTGGGAGGCACATCCAGGCCCCCATCGTACCAGCTCCCTGTTGGGCCAGTCAAAGACAGGGTTGTGAGTCTCCAACCAGGGCAACCCCAGAATCACATCAGATGACAAGTTATGCATGAGTAAGAAGCCGAGTCTTTCCACATGGACAGACCCCACCTTGACCTCAAGACAAGGTGTCACATAACGTACACTTCCCTGGGCAAATGGGGCAGAATCTGCTCCAGTGACATTAATAGGACGCTGGAGCAGCAGGGGACATACCTCCAAACCAGAAAAAAACATAGGATTAACAAAGTTGGTTGAGAATCCAGAATCAACCTGGGGGTACCCATTAATACTTTTATTCCCCACAGACAAAGAGATTGGCAACAATAACTTATTTTTGAAGGTTACCTGTGCGCCTGAGAGACCCCTTCGACAATCTCTCAGGCGCTGAAGTTTTCCGGCGGTGGCCCTGGCCTGGAAGGGCATTGCCGAACTTGGTGTCCTGCTTTTCCGCAATAAAGACATAAATTATTCTGCAGGCCATGGGCACGTCGGGCTTGAGCATCGGTGGCATCCACCTGCATCGGCTCTTCGGGTGGTGGTAAGACTGGGAGAGAGGATTTGGGGTGTGAGAGCGGTGATACAGGGGTTCTAGGGTGGTCAGGGGTACCCTTCTCTCTCTGTCGATCCCTGAGTCGTCGGTCAACCCTGATGGCTAGTGTCATGCTGTCCTCAAGCGATTCAGGAGTAGGATATGCCACCAACATATCCTTCAATCTGTCACAGAGACCCACCCGAAACTGATATCTGAGGGCCGAATCATTCCACGTGGAGAGACCGCTCCACTGCCGGAATTCTGAGCAGTACTCCTCCACTGGACGTCGGCCCTGTCTCAACCCAGTCAGCTGTCGTTCAGCGTTAGCTGCACAGTCAGGGTCATCATACAATAGACCTAAGGCGGAAAAGAACTGGTCGGGGCTCTGTAGGTGAGGGGAGTCAGATGGTAGAGAAAATGCCCACTCCTGTGGTGGTCCTTGGAGGAGGGACATGATGATGCCTACCCTCTGAACCTCATCCCCAGACGAAGTAGGGCGTAACCTAAAATACAATTTACACCCCTCCCTGAAGGCACGGAATTTCCTCCTGTCCCCCGAGAACTTATCAGGAAGTTGAACAGGTGGTTCAGGAGGTGTGGGGGAGGTCACCGTGAGCTGTCGGGGTGCCGTCTCCTGTCCCTGGACCCTTACAGCGAGCTCCTGAACATCGTGTTGAGTCGCTGCATTTGGTCCACAATATTAGTTAGGGCTGTCCGGTTGTCCATGAGGCAAATGGCGGTAATAGGCTGGCTATTCTGTCAGGACAGGCAAGAACAGACAGGACAGAGACAGTGGGCCCTGAATCTGAACCCACCACTGACCCTGCCTAATTGCCTCGGCCGACCCTAAACGGTCGCGGACAACCACGAAGGCGTTCCCTACGCTGCGTAAGTGAAACACAGAACAGCACGGACAGACAAACACAATAAAGAATAGTAGAACAAGCCGGGTCAAACCACACAGGCAACTCAGTACAAAGTCGGTAACACAAGGGATAGTCGGAGGTCAGGCGGAGGTCAGAACACGAGCAATCAGGCAGAAGGGATTAGGACGGGATACGCAGGAGAAGGACAAGGGGAGCTGGGATCAGAATAACTAATAGCCAGCAATTACCAGCTGGCTTTCACTTACTTTATACTGGACCAGGAGCCCGGACCAGACACTGATTGGTCCGGTCTCCTGATCCAGCAATCACTGCAGCTGCGGTGCTGCAGACCAAGTGGCAGAGCGATCTGCCACTCAGCCTGCAAGAAGCCGCATCAGCTGTGCCGGCCGGCCGGCTGACTGACTATCACGTGAGACCGCGGCGTCCCCGGTTACTAGGGACGCCGTCGGGTCTCCGTGACGTCACTCTGCTTCGGCGGGCGGAGCTCCGGCGCGTTCTCGAGCCGGCCGCCGGAGCAGAGACCGGGGAAGACGCCGCAGGAGCCAGGTCAGGTGAGTTCCTGACAGCCGTTTACTATACTTCACATATGACATGTTATCGTCATTCGCCAGGTCGGTACAATTACAGTGATATCAATTTTATATAGCTTTTGTCAAGTTTATGGCATATACAGTATACTATAAAAACTGTTTGTGTCTTGCATATTGAAAGAGCAATAATGTTTAATTTTTTTTTTGCCAATGGAGTTATGTGAGGGCTTTTTTTTGCAGCATAAGCTGATGTTTTTAGTGGTACACCTTTTGGGTACATGTGACATTTTGATATCTTCTTTCTATATTTTTAGGGGGCGGAAGTAAAAAAAAAATGTCATTTGGTTATTTGGTTAGTTTTTCTTTTTTACGGCGTTAATGGGGCAGGATAAATAGGGGATCATTTATAAAGGGCGGGGGATGTGCATTTTTATTTATTTGTTTATTTAATTAATTTATTTATGTAACTTATTTATGTATGTATGTATGTATGTATGTACTGTGTTTGTGTGTGTTTTTCACTTTAACTTTTGCAGGTGTATATATAATACATTACACATGATCTGTACTGTAATATATTATAGAGTGAATGAGCTGTCAGTACACTGTCATAACCTATTCATATCTCCACCTTTCTGCCACACACATCTGTACACCTGGGTATCCGGTACATGTGTCCTGGTTTCTCGGGAAGGGCCCTACAGCGCAGCAGAGATGCCAGAGCCAACTAAAGGACTGTACTGTAGTATGTGCAGGCACCAGTGTGGGACTGGGGTATCTGTGGCCGACCAATAAAACTGATCATGGGTGGCGCCCAAATAAAGAACCTTCAGAAGCGACATGCAGATCATGTCCCATCCTGCACTGATGTATCTGTGACCACAACTCCCAGAATAACAATAACTACAACTCTCAGAATGCCTTACACTTATGAAGCTCTCAGAGAATGCTGGGAGTTGTAGTTTCCGAGGGGACAACCCCTTGAGTTGTCTACTCATTTGTACTTTAAATCCCAGCATATCCTGGGGTGGTAGTGTAGTTGTAGTGTAGTTGTAGTGAGGTTGAAGTGTATACAGCAGGTTAGCCAGGAGATGTTGGATGTAGTAGTGTACATTATTTCATTGTACATACAGCAGGTTATCCTGCAGATGTTGGGTGCAGTAGTGTATATGATGTTGGGTGCAGTAGTGTATATAATATGGTATATAGAGCAGGTTACCTGATTATGGGTGCAGTAGTGTATATGATATGGTATATACAGCAGGTTACCTGATGTTGGGTGCAGTAGTCCCTAGGCACTCGGTCTCTGTAGGTGCAGGTCCTGGCCGTTTCCCCCCTGGTGGGGCCCCCATGTTGCTGCCAGTAGTGGAGCAGGGGACACAGGTACTTCACTCTGTTGTTCAGATTCCTGGTCAGAGCTCTGGATGGTGCTATCCTCTGGGACCCCCTCATCCTCTGGGACCCCCTCTCCCTGCAGCCTGTCCTTCCTCCCAGAAGCCTGTCCTTCCTCCCAGCTCACCAGCCAGGGACACACAGCATTTCCTGCTGTCAGATGTCGGCTGGGCCCCCTAACACAGACACACTGACAGCTGAGCAGAGCTGGTTAGCTGGCTATGCAATGCCCAGGTCTGCTCTACAGCATCTGTAGCTTCCGCCCCCTGCAGGCTGGGAGGAGAGAGCTGTCCTGGGAACACAGGACATAACTGTACGGCACTCAGAACAGACGTGGGGGAGGGGCCTCGGCCCTACAGACTACAGGCGGCAGAGAGGTGAGCAGCTTGTACAGTGAGCAGCCGAGGGAATCAGGTGGCGGGGGGCCTGTGCAGTGGAGGGGCCATCCAGACAAAGGCTCAGAGTCCGAGCCTCATGGGCCCCTCTGTTGCCCTGGGCCCCAGTGCAACTGAACCGGCTGAACATGCGATATGTCCGCCACTGCCCTGATTGGTATATAGCATAGCAGCCTAAACACATTAAGCAGCGCCTGGATTGCTATGGTAACCCCCTGGAGCCGTGCAATTACACAAATCCAAGGATTGCAAATTTTTTTGTTATATGTAAAATAAATAAAAGACGATCAAAAATTCCCTTTTACACAAATATAGTAGGATTAAAAACTACAGATCATGGCACAAAAAATAAGCCACCCAAACAGACTCATGGTTGGAAAAAATTAAACCGTTATGGCTCTTAGAGAGGAAGGAGGAGAGAGAAGCTTCAATGTGACCTGAACATCTGTGCATTCATGACCTTTGGTTATGAAGGGGTTAAGAAACAATCCCAGCTAAAAATCCCAGTACTGTAGAATATAGGCTGACAACAATAATAAAATCTTTGAATTTTATTTGATCTTCACAACCACATAACTTTTGTACAAAATATTTCCCTCCAAAACTCATAAAACCTAAGAGAGCAATATGGCCTTTGCAGTGCTGGACCTCACTAGGGTCGTGTCCTTTATTCTTGCATGTTTTCCCAATGTAATGCCCTGCTGTTCCCTGACATTATTTTTGGATGCTGTTGTCTCTGTGGTTTACTGTATATGTCTTCAATTTACTGTCAGCCAACAAACACTGCAACAAAAGATGTAGGACAAATTATACTCTATATGTCTGATTTCCCAAATGTATCCAGAGTCACAAACTTCCATTAAAAATATACAGTGGATCTGTTGTACGTTGAGTTGATGCTGGAACAGAAAAGACTTTGAACATAGAAGAAAAATGTTTACAATGATTTCTTGATAACATTGGGCTGTAATGACTTGGCATAAGGCCTGAACACTCCATTATTCAGATGTGCAATTCCTGGCACAAATTATGGAATGACCTCACTTAAAGGAACAATGTCATCAGAAAATGGCCTATTGTTTAATGTTTTTATGTTAAAGTGTAACTGTCATTTATTTATTTATTTTTGCAAAAATCAATAGCACAAGCAATTTTAAGAAACCCTCTATAGGTTTTATTTGGCAAAAAGCCATCTTCATTACAGGGAAGTAAAGTGAAGATGGGTTTGCTGAGTCCCATTATAACCTATGAAGGGGGGAGGGTCTGAGGGAGAGAATGAGCAGGAGAGGAGAGCCCTGCAGTTTGGAGACTGGGAAGATAAAACGCTGGATCTACAAGTCAGATTGGTCAGTGCTTATGTAAAGGCCCAATCTGATATACATCGTAAGGTGTCTAGAGGTATATTTTTGCCATCGGCAACCCCAGACTTTCTGTATTGGAGCCTATGTGTTTATGTCTTTTCCTGGCCTCTCTTGTCGTAATGTATTAAATGGACATTGTTTTCTGTCATGTATATGTTTGATATGCTGTTATGTATTGACCTCTAGTGGTAGAAGTGTTATTACAGTTTCCATAGCAACCCACAAGGAGAATATTGATTGGTCAATTTATATGTTTGTAAACAAATGTTGAGCTTGATCAGTATTTCTCCCCTGCAACCCATCAGGCTCTAGTGATTGGCAAGGGAAAAGCTGGCTCCACCCTCCTTTTACCCAGGGGGCTGTGTGGGTCTTGACAGTTGTCAGTTGGAAGTCTGGCTTGGCCAGAGTCGCATCTAACCTCCCTGCATCACCTTAGTAATCCTGTCAGGCTTGAGGTTCAGTCTCCTAACTTGTTTCCAGGCAGCTATAAGGATTAATATGTGTCCTCAAAGTCTTAGTAGGACATTCTCTGTATTTATAAGTGCCTGCTGTCAGATTGGCAAAGTGTTAGAGGGTCACTTATTCACTGTCAATATCTTCCTGGCTCTCAAGTCAGTGTGTTCATACGTCTTCCTCCTGCTTGCTAGTGAGCGTTGACAGCGTAATTTCTTTCAAGTCTTTTCAGTAACTTCAAGTATCTATTCACACGTACCTTACAAAGGCTGGAAACTGCAAGGTCCCTGAAACAGGTCTGTCTATACTATTCCTGTAATCCTATCTACCAAGTCCAAGTTATAGTAACCAAGGTAACCCCCCCTGAAGCTAAGGACTCTGAGCAAGCCAACATACATTCATCATCAGATGCCCCTGTATTGGATTGTTCATAGTTATTCTTCAAGGAAAGTTTCCATATATTTCACCGCTACTGTGTGAAGACTTTTATTAAAGATATTCCCCTGTGTATATGCTGAGAGAAGGAACCCGGCACCCTCTGACCCCACAGTGACAGGAAGGTTAAAGAAGGTGAGCCCTAAGGTTGTACTACACCTCCCAGCAACAACCCCTCAGTATATTACAGCACACCGCACTTATCTGGGTTCTTGGCGAGAGAAGATTGCAGGATGATGTTTTGTGCAGGGATGACTTTTCTCCCCTCGGTGCTTACTCATCCCCCTCAGCCCCTCCCTTCTCCATAGATCATAATGAAACTGTTTTCCAACCTCCCCCCTGAAGTGAAGTGGGGGAGGTTGGAAAACAGATTTTTGAGTACAGAAGGAAACCTATTTGCCTAATAAAACATACAGATATAGCCTGGGTTTACTTAATCACAATGACCCGTTTGACTCAACTTTCTAATAGACTTAACATACTGTAGCTCCTGACACAATTGTTGTGTCAGGGATCATGTTAACCCTGGCTACATTTGTATTTCAGCATTTTTTTTTAATTGCTTAAATTATTCATACATATTGATTCCTGAAATGTGACATTTCAATGACAGTTACGCTTTAACAACATTTTTTTAAGAATCTGCTGATGTTTTTTGGCAATAGCTATATTTATTGCTATGTTTACACACCGTCTTTTTTTGGTCTTTTGATGGCCCTCTTTTAGGACTATCATTATTTTGAGCCCAAATAACGGCTGTTATTTCACAATGTCGGACATAATTGTACAAATACCATCTGTCATTATAAAATAAAACCGTTTTTATTAAACTCAAAATAACATACGTCCTAAAAGATGTCCGTCAAACTGCCAGAAAAAGACAATGTGGTAAAATAGCTGATATGTCAAAATAATTTTGATGTCTTTGCAGTTTTCAGTCTGACATTTCCTGTTTTGTACAAATCACTTGCTAGCAGTATTCTCTTAGTCCTCACAGACAAGATTACAGTAAAATATGAGACATGTGTAAGAATAATTTACCAGTGCACCCATACACAGATATGCATAGTATTCATCTCTAATAAAATAATTAAATGCAACATAGATTAGGTTGAAACAACGGCTGTTTGAAACAACGGCTGTTATTTGGGTGCAAAATGAGAGCCATACAACAAAACACGTGTCAAACGGCCAAAAAAAAAAAGACTCTGTGTGGTCTTGGCCTAGTCAAAATGTGTTTCTTACATGTTTTCTTTGTGAAGATCTGGGGGTAGGTCCAATCGAATTCTGGACCGGACCCCTGACCTCATAAATATGATCCATAGTCAACTTTACCAGCACTGGCTATTAGACTAGTTTTAGACTAGCATGCTTGGAGTTCCCTGTGCTATTCTCTATGTTATATTCTCACTTTCATGGCCACGGCTATCATACCTTGACTATGTCTTGTAATCTGGCTTTCCTGACATTGTTACCCGACCATTTTTGGATTTTAATTGTGTAGCTTGCTGCCCGTTTGGTTTGAGCTGTCTTTCTGACTTTTCCTTATTTGCAGGTTCATCTTGTCTGCGTTGTATGTTTACAAGTCAGGGACTCTTGTTCAGTTGCCCACAATTAGCGCTGTCCAAGGCAAGTAGGCTAGGATAGTGGATGGGGACAAGTTTAGGGTTCACTGTCTGTGTCCATCCTGTCCCTTCCCTGACCGATCAGTACCTACAGTACTGTGACAATAATCTAATGTGCACACATCAGACTGAATTGAAGAAGTGGGGTTGGAATGGGAGGGTTGTAGACTCCTTGGAAGACAACTCAGATAGGCTGGAAAAAAGAGGAAAGCTCACAAAAGGTAGTTTGCATAGAAGAATCATATAGCTTGGCCGTGTAAAAGTATAGAGAGAAAATACGGAAGTGCAAAGAAGGAATAATTTATTTTTTTTTAACAAAGGTGCCCATATCTATTAAAGCACCCTTCCAAAGATGTTAGCAACTACAACTATTCTCATTCACATAAAGTCAGTTTGATTTCTAGAAAATTCTTGAAGGGGGAAATTAACTTTGCATTGAAAAGGGAAAGAAAACGAGTATCCAATATGGACAAAGGGACTACTTAAACGTAGAACAAGGGTTATAGTCATACAAAGATATTACAATGTAATTTAAAAGCAAAAAATAAAGTAATGAGTAATTTCACATACTTTTACTATTATCAATGTCAAATGACATTTTGTATTAACACAAACAGAATGTAAAAGTCTTCAAATTGCTGGAGTAAATTAGCTGTAGCCAGTGTTAGTAAAATGCTTTAGTACAGCAAAGCTTTATATATTAAAGGAGTTTTAAAATAAAGTGACAGAAGGCATTCTTTATTCTTTGGCGCAACATTTCATGTTTGTGTTTGAAGCTGGCATTAAGCATTAAGAAATAAGTGCACAATTGTCAAACTACCGATTTTCGCCCATTCTGACTATGCCTGTCTTGGACCAATATGTAAATGTGGGCTTCCTAATATGTTCTTATTCGTTTATTGATTACCAAATCAGAAAGCAAATATCACAAATGTTACTATAAACTATGTAGGAGGATGTACAAACTAGTGTGCTCTTCTTAGCTGTGGTGCCTGTGCTATTATATCTCATTGTCAGGACTGTATCTCTGCTGAGCATTATGTGCCCCTTGGCTCGTGCTGTGCGAACGAGAAGGCGCTGATTTTCTTGTATTCTGTGTTTTGTTTTTGCAGTGTGTGAACACTGGTTTATATGCTCACTTTGTTGGGAGACACACCCGATTTCATCTGCTGAATTCTGTCTGGCCATGTCACGGTTAATCTGTGTTTTGGTTCTGCTGTGACTAACAGGTCTTCCTGCCAGTTATCTGTTTTGCTCCCAGGTGTCTGTGTTTGGAGATCAGGGGGATGGTCCAATTACGTTCTGGACCAGAACCATGGCCTCCTATATAACTAACCTCAGTCTGTGCTATCATTGCTGGTTATTGACTTAGTCTCTGCCCACTTGTATCCTTGGTGTATTTGTATTCTCTGATCTTTTGCCTTATTCTTGACCTCCCTTGCTTGCTATCTGCCCTGACCATATTTCCTGGACTTTGACTACGCCTATTGGTTTGAGATTTTGTACTTTTGCTGCCCGATTGTTGTGACCCGGACTGTGGACTATTCTTCATTGTGTTTTGTCTGTATTGTCTTTGTGTCCCACCTAGCCAGTGCAGGGACCACCGCCCAGTTGCTTGCCTTCATCTTAGGGCGAATTGTGGCAAGTAGGCAGGGTCAGTGGGCTGGGTTCAGCGTCAGGGCTCACTGTCTTGCCTTGTCCTGCTGTCCGGTTCCTGACACTCATCAAGTGAGATTCCTATATGCATATAACTTGAGTAGAAAAATTGCTACAACTGGTGCACACCAATAATATGTTGTATATAAAATTCAGCCAATTAATGAACAAATGCAAGTATGTCAGCTGATTGCTGTTATACATTGTTAGAAAATTATTCTTCATCTTTCCATTTAATACAGTAATAGAAACCTATGTGATTGTCGCTCATTCACAGCCAGCATGGATACATGTAATAGAGCCTTTAGACTATTGTTGCCTTTGAATGTGCCTTACACTAGATAGAATATAATACAATAAATAGCATGAGACAATATATTGCCCTTTAGCTTTCCCCTAAAACATGTTTTGTTTATTGATCACAATGTGTTAATATTAAACCTACATCACCAACCATCACCAAAGGTGGATGATAGTTCAGTTAATTGAAACAAAAGCCAAAAGCCAACAACAGTGGTGAATATACCCCAACAAAAATGTCAATGTCTCAATAACTTGTCATGTTCCCTTGAGCATCAATTACAGCTTGAAAATGAAGTATCATGTGGTTTACAAGACCCATGTCTGCTGAACAATGGCATCCCACACTTCATTTAGGGCTGCCTTCAGGTCGTTGAGGTTCTGGGGTACGAAGTTACAAGTCTTTATGCGGCTGTTTTTTTTATAAGAATCAGCTCTAGAGGAGGTTCTCTCCATTTGAGGTCCTCCAGTCTCCAGCAGCTGTTCTCTAATGATGCTGTGACCTCAATGCGCTGGAGCATTGTCATCCATAAGGATGAAATTAGGCCTGTGTTGTTCACGCAGTGGAGCAATGACTGGAATAATGATGTTATGAATGTAGTATGGACTAGTCACTGTACCATTCACTAAGTGTAGAGAAGTTCTGTATTGAAACTAGACACACTTGCCCACACTGTACCACCACCACAACCACCACCAAGCACCACCTAACAAGTGTACTGGCATATTTTCAATAGCATATACCCCAATGTCTCTAAGGGGTTTCCTTGTCTTTAAATCTGGAACTTCGTTCAAGATTTTGACCCATCACACCCCTAGTTACACAGGTATGAATGTGAGATCACATGACTGGCCAATTAGCACACAGCTTGTAGAAAGTGCTGCTAAATTATGTATCACAAAAAAGCAGAATCCCTAATAAATATTCATAGGCAGTCATTTTCATTAAGATACACAGATGAAAGCCCAGAGGATCATAGTGTGAATTATAACCACAATAATTTTCTTATAGTGCAAAATATATTAATTATGTCGCTCTAACATAATTTTTTTTTTGTAAAAACATTGATATGGAGCATTTTCATTGCAGATGCTTTAAAACTTGGCTAAATCCAAGACGTAGAGCAGGATATCTTCTGTTATACTATCATTTTAGATACAAACGCTATACATTTGCACAGAATGAGGAGAATAGATGTGTATTATTACTTGTCTCTTGCACTGAAACGGTATTTATCTTGGATTTATAGCACCTTTCAATCCCAAATTTGTACAAAAAAGATGTGCACACTATTCATGTCAGTTTCAATGCACAGTTGGAAAGAGTCTGAACTATATCTTAAACGAGACAATTTAAAAACGAGTATAACGCTTGTTTTCAATGTACAGTGAGGTTAGCATAGTTGGAGAATGCAGTTCTGGCTTCTATCACATTACGACATCTCATTATTCTTCATTACCACTGCTGAACACTTTGAATGGGAGATAAATAGCAGAGTATATAGTCTGCATATCTGAGTGACTCCATTCGTGAACTCCACACGAACACTACACTGAAATAAATATGACAATCTGTTCCCTTTCCTCTCCTCTTGTTGTGATCATTTAAGCAATTCTAACATCTTGTTTTTACATAGCATATGAATGTATGTACACAAAGCGCAAGGTTAAGAGAGCTGCAATTTGTAAATTATTCTATGGAAATTAGTGTACCACAAGGGGCAAACCATGTTAACATTTTCCTTCACAACCATAGACAACTGCTATGTAAATGTAACTATTACTACCTTAATGTTATGTCAGCCTTACTACACCTAGAATAATTTTACATAGTTTGTCCAATTAGTCAACTATAAAAACAAAGTGAATGGAAACTATCAATGAAAATGTTTTCTTTTAAGCAAGTGCAAACCTAAATATCTGGATATGCAAAATATGTTCTATTAATTTATACCAGTATTTAAACTAGCATTACATCTAAATACTGTAACTTGGCCAAGTAAGAGTGGCTTGTAGGCACAGGTACCCAGCACCCAGACCTATTTTGTTCTTCTCTCTCTACCTAAACTTAACAGTTGATTATTTGATAAACCAGCAGTTTATATGTTAGAGCTTTTTTTCTCCATTCTTCTCCATATTAGGGAGGATAATAATTGAGTGGTAAAGACTTTCAAGCCTCTCAGCTGATCCCATACGATATATTTTTTTATTTTATTGTTTTTTATTGAACATTTTGCAAATATTAACACAAATATACAAGATATATTACATTCAAGTCCTCCCCCTCCCAATCCCGAACACTATCACAATCAACAATAAATCAGATCAATATATTCTATAATAGAATCATAAGTTCTATATTATAAGTTTATATTGTAGGATCACAAGCATATATCTTCTCATAATATATATCCCATTTCCCCCATATTTTTGGCTGATACTTATAGAACGGTTTTCCCTATTTGCAATCATATTTTCCATAATGTTATTAAATTGTATTCCCTGAATGACTTCCCTTTTAGTTGGGACATTTGTACCTTTTTATCCTCATTTGGAAAGGGGTCCAATTCTAAAGATAGTAAGCCCATTGCTCGGGACTTTTTAATTGATTTTCCCACTAGTTCCCCTAACAGAAAATAAATAATATTCCAAAAATTTTGTAATGCTCTACAACTCCACCAAATACAGTATGTACCATAGAACCTTCTTCTAAACCACATCTCCAGTACATGCTTGTTTGATTAGGGTATTTTTTATGTAGTTTTGGGGGGTCCAATACCATCTATAAAGCAATTTTCTGTTTACAGTTTCTATGGGATACAGATTTGGAGAAAGTTTAGGCCACTCCATTTGAGGTCCTCCAGTCTCCAGCAGCCATATCCTAATGATACAACCTTGATGAGCATTGTTGTCCGTGAAGAAAACATTAGGCCTGTGTTGATCCCACACAGGTACAATAACTGGAATAATTATGTCATTTATGTAGTATGGGCTTGTCACTGTGCCATTTACAAAGTGTAAGGCAGTTCTGCATTGACTAGACCCACTTAAAGGGTATTCCCCCCAAGAGCTAAAAAAAATGAAATGCTCCCAAACCTAGCTGGTCTTATTCACCAAGTCCCCCTGAGTATTTTGAGCCATATTCCGTCTTTCTAACGGCTGGCGTTCCTGAGAAAAAGTTTTTCTAAAAGCCGATATATACATGCAAGATGGTGCTGGCCAAGAAACTATGTTTCCCATAATGCATTGCTTCCTGCTGCTTGCTGGGACCTGTAGTTCTACAGAATCTCTGTGACCTGATATATTGTGATGTGGATGGATAGCAGCTTACTGGGACCTGTAGTTCTACACAATCTATCAGGTCACAGAGCTTCTGTAGAACTACAGGTCCCAGCAAGTGGCTATCCATCCACATCAGAAACTGTGTGACCTGATATATTGAAGGTAGGGAGAGAGGTAGATGGGAGGGAGGATACAGAGCTAGACAGAAAAGAGAGAAGAATCATCCAGCTTACAGCAGAGGCAGGGATGCTGCAAGCGGAGGCTGAGGAGGGATGACACACATGGTCAGACAGAGGTCACAGGTCACCACACTGCCCGGGAAATGGCCAAACGCCGCAGCTGACACACACACACACACACAGTGATTTATGACCTGATGACACACAGGTCGGCCGGCTGCAGTGTTCTTTTGACACACATTGCTTTCTTGTCACAGAGCTAGCCGAGGGAGCGGGCATGTCATCCCATTGAATAGAGAGGAGGACACGTGATCCCGACTCCAAAGGTGGGGGCCAGGAGGAAGGAGCGTGTCGGCCTGGACTCCAGTTAGCTCATTTTGTGAATACTGAGGGGTGAATAGGCAGGAATAGCTCCAAAACGTCTCAAAACAGGTAATTACTTGCTTTGAGCAATATATTGAGCTAGCGGTGGGCTATTTAACACTGCAAAAAAGATTTTTGAGGGGAATACCCCTTTAAGCACACTGTAATTCTACCACTTGTGAAAGTGCACAGTAAGATTTAAATTGTGTAAATGTATATCATTGGTGACAATGCACCTAGGACTTCACTGCATTGAGCGCTTTCACTAGCAGCCGGCAGTGTTGTCGTTTGGCTGGTCTCCCTGAGTTCCAATGCACCTATGACTTCACTGCATTGAGTGCTTTCACTAGCAGCCGGCAGTGTTGTCGTTTGGCTGGTCTCCCTGAGTTCCAATGCACCTACGACTTCACTGCATTGAGCGCTTTCACTAGCAGCCAGAAGTGTTGTTGTTTGGCTGGTGTCCCTGAGTTCAGCAATCTGTTTCTCTTATGGCTCTACTAGGCATTGATCCCACCTAGCCAGAATCCTGCTCCACACTGATGAAGGGCAACACCCCGAAACAGCTGTATGTGGATGGTTACCTAGCCTTGGTTTATCCTTTGTCATTACATTGACTTATAGGGCCACTTAATATGGTGGTTTTGGTGGTTTCCTAAAAGGAGCTGCCCCTTGGCTGGGTCCTTCCCGGAGGGATATCTGGCTAGTCCTGTGTTTTGAGACTCTTCAATGAGGCTCCACGGGCTCCTCTTTTGCATATTCATGTTTCCCAGGGGGAAATGCATCTAGGACTTCACTGCATTGAACACTTTCACTAGCAGCCGGCAGTGTTGTCGTTTGGCTGGTCTCCCTGAGTTCAGCAATCTGTTTCTCTCATTGGTGGCATAAGGCCTGTCATATGATTGTGGGGAGTAAGCCTGCTGTCGTGGCAGCCCAGGGCAAGTACTAGGCCTTTGGGGCTGCCATGACATGTCTGCTTCTACAATCTTCCAGGCTGTACTAGAAAATCACAGATTTGAAGTGGCATTGTGCTGATATGTACAAGCAATCAGGTGGTTGCTTGTAAAAGTTGTTTTGTAGTATGCCTAATTTATAATGGTTGTGGGGGGTGGGGGGGAGAATCAATATAAGCAGCAGTGTGCTATAGCATATACAGATGATTTTTTTATGTCATATTATAATAAAAATTAGAATACAAATATACATAATAAAACAATGCCATCAGATATAATCATGAGGCAGAGCCTCCTGAAAGTCTATGTATCTATCTTGCTAATCTAAATGCATTTGATATTTTTGTCCTTAATTTAAAGAAGAAAATGTGAGTGATTCATTAGCTTTCTGCTGGTAAATTAAATAATGTTTATTTGATCAATCTGTTTCTAATGACAGAGCAACAGATGAGGCAACACTGCAATGACTTAAATTGGCTTAGATGACTTTATAATGTGATATTGGCGAGCCAGATTAGCATGTTATGCCACATAGATTTATTTGTTTGAAAAATATGATATATTGCATATCTGGCTGTTATGGAATGAAAATGTCAAGTAGTCAGGCATAATTAAGAGTATATGTTTCAACCATAAAATTATTGTCATGTTATAGCTATTATTACATAATTAATTATAATAACAGAACATTTTTGAAAATTAATACAATGCCAGAAACCTTCCAGTCCATAACATACACAAAGTACGTTGTCTTACACTGTGAACTACAAATCAATAATTTAAAAATATTTTAAATATTGGTTAAATGTATACAAATCAACTTATGCTATTATCCATATTTATTATGCCCATAGTGATTCCATGGTGACATTTATTTTGTCCAAAATATTAGACTATGGCTGGGTTTCCTATGCGTTTAATGTATACGTTTTATGGAAAAAAAACGGATGCAATTGTATGTCATCTGTTTGAATCCGTTTTTTCCATTGCCTTCATTTATTAAAAAAAAATGGATAGAAACCGATGTGTTTTTTTAACAGACACAAAAATAGTGTTGACTATGTTTTTCTGTCTGTTAAAAGTAATCAATTAAAAACTGATACATTGAACGGATTGCAAAAACCCAGTGTGAACCCAGCCTTAGTTATTTATTTAGTGAGGAAAATGATTCAGTATCACAAGTATCTGTGAGTGGCAGTTTCTGGTGGCATAATCTTGTACAGCAAGATAGATGTATGTATTTCTGTTGGGAATTGTGGATTAGGCCTGCACATTAGCTTGGAGAACTTTTATCCCATTCCTTCATACAAAACAGTTTCACTCTGTCATGTTAATCATTCTTTGGTAGAATGACTAGTATGCTTAGGGTCATTGGGGGAGATTTATCAAACATGGTGTAAAGTAAAAATGGCTCAGTTGCCCCTAGCAACCAATCAGATTACAACTTTCATTCCTCACAGACTCCATAGAAAATGAAAGGTGGGATCTGATTGGTTGCTAGGGGCAACTGAGCCAGTTTTACTTTACACCATGTTTGATAAATCTACCCCATTGTCTCTAAGCATGACCCACATTGTCTTGGGATTCAGCCCATAGATAGATATTCTGACATTTTTCTTTAGAATTTGGTGTTATAATTCACAATTCATAGTTCAATCAATTATAGTAAGATTTCTTGGCAGAGATGCCCCCAAACATGCCCAAGCCATGATGGTGTTCTGTGTTTCACAGATGGTATGAGATTTTATGCTGGAATTTATTATTTTCCCTTCTCCAGACATAACGCTTCTCATTTAAACCCAAAGCTCTACTTTGGTCTAATCCATTCTTAAAACATTGTTCCAATAACCTTCTGGCTTATTCAGATGGTTGTGCGCAAACTGAAGATGGGCTGCAATGTTCTTTCTGAAGAGCAATAGCTTTCTTCTTGCAATTCCACTAGACACACTATTGTTGTTCAGTGTCCTCATGACTAGAGATGAGCAAAGACAATTTGGCGAAATTTGATTCATTCTGGGAAGTGAATTCACAGCGATTTGCTACCAAATTAATTAAATATGTACTTGTCAGCTTACAGTTCTGTCACTCGGGGGGAGCAAGGGATTATCCATAATTCCTTTGTGCCCGTCCAATCACCTGCAAGTTCCTCTGTGATGTCAGCACCTCATCCTAACCCTCTATTTAAGATGATTTACATCCTGGAGGTGAGCAGCCTGCTGTGTACAGTGGAGAGTAGGTTGCAGCAGGCAGTTAGAGCAGAGCAGGGAGAGTAATAGCAAGACATAGGGACAGAGATTGTGGGCATATTATGGCTGGATTGTGGGTGTTTTTCTGTGGGAGCTTTGCAGCCAGTGTCCAGTATAGAAAGTAACCAGGTGCTGGTGCTGCACTATAGCAACTCACTGGGTATGCATAGCAAGTGACTGGGTACTGTAAAGACAGCATTTTACTAAATAAATCAATGGGAGCTGTGAATACATTAAGGCTATGTTCACACTATGTATCTGTGCGGCTGTATTTTTTACGCGGCTGGAAATGTGCGGCTGAAACTACGGCCGTGGGAAAAAATAGACATGCGGCTGAAAACATACGGTCATTAACTTGGAAATCTGGTTCAACTAAAAATAACAAATAAAATCTTTAGAAAGTGATGTAAACACCTCTGGATGCATTTGGGAAAGCAGGGAAACAGTTTACAAGAATTGCTATTACCGGGGTTTTCGATCCTCTGCAGTAATGCCGATGCCTCTCATGGTTAATATATTTAATTAATAAAACACATTTTCGTTGTAACAAAGTCCCTTTCGTTGTTCAATAATTAAATTTAAACGAATCCATCATTTTGCAATTAAATATACTGTTAAAATAAATAAATATATATATATATATATATATATATATATATATATAAAAATGTATATTTATAGATATATTTATTTTTTGACAGTATATTTAATTGCACAATGATGGATTCGTTTAAATTAAATTATTGAACAATGAAACTGATTTTATTACAACAAAAATGTATTTTATTAATTAAATATTAATTAGTACAGGAAGCTCCATTAAGCCGTTAATTCATATTCCCGGTAAATAGAGCATTCTGTACTAATCAACACTTTACTTTAATTAAAACACCAAATGTTTCTTCTAATTATGTTATCACAATAGCATTATTAGAAGAAACATTTTGAACCATATGTGCGCTCAGCGAAGAGGACACATCGGGGTGAGTCTGACATCAGTCTGGCCCCCAAGGGGTTAAGGGGGATGCAATACACCGCCACCGGGAGTGAGCGGCGGGTGAGCACACTGGCACAGGACGGGGCAGCTGGGTGAACTCAGAGTTAGTTGGGGGAGCCCTCACCCCACTGCCTGGTACCGGGCAGCTGGTGTAATAGGACGGAAACAGGCAGCGGGATGGGATGGTGGGTACATTAGATCACTGGGCAGCACAGGGAGGGAGCAGGCACTGATTCAACTACACATAGATGCATACGCCTGCATACATGTGCCCCCTGCTGGACCCAGCCGTAAAATATACTTTGAGACATGAGGTCACATTTTTTTTAGAGGAGGTGAGCCTACCTGATCTACTCAATTGAGGGAAATAGCACTATATGTACATTTCCCATAATTAGTGTATATTAGGGATTTGCCTAACTTCCCATATGTAATGACATATTTAAAAATCCATTTTTGCCTGTAGTACCCCTTTAACATTACAAATATATATATATATATATATATATATATTTTTTTTTTTTTTTTTTTTTTTCCAATGTCCAAGCATGCAAAAAAATCTTACCCTTATCAGGGTACAGGCAGTGTCACAGAAGGGGGTCTCAGTCAAAGAAAAAATTATGGAAGTGTTGATTGGTTGTCTGAGACCGAATTGCAATTGTCAGTGCCATCAGCAAGAGAGCTGCTGCTTAGCCTTGCAGCTTTCCTGGATGCTAAATCTGGAGGACCTTTTTTAGGAAGCTCCTGAGAGGCAACAAGTTGAAGGCAGCATTAAGACTCCCGGGGTTGAGGGCCCCAGAACAGTGAGGAGAGCCAGACAGGGGCAGTTTCCGGTCACAATACAGGATTGCTGTCCTAGGAGAAAAGTTGATTTGATGCCTCTGGTCCACCAATGTCCTCTGATGTCCTCGGAGAAAGTGTCATTTTATGCCGCTCATTTAACTTGTCCACTTTTGTCCTTGGAGAAAATTGATATTACACTGATCCACCGATACCCACTACTGTCAATTGCGGAAACTGAATGACTGATTGACTAGCTGATTGAAATCTTTTTAAAGTTGTAATTTTTTTTTTTTTTTTTGACACTGTAACAACAACATCTGTTTAAAAAATGCTACTCTCTAATAGTCCCACTGTAGTATTTTTTATAGTTTGGCTGTTTTTATGAAATTTGCTCGTATTCGATTCACAAATTTTTATGAATCAGACCCTTATTCCTGAACCTCACAAAACATATTTTCAGCTGCCTCACTCATCTCTACTTCTGACCTTTAGTTGCATAGAGTTTACCTTGGGTTCCTTAGTGACACTGTGTACTATTGTACATCTTCCTCTCTGTGTGATTTTTGTTGGTGGACCACTCCTGGGGGAGGTTAATAATGGTGTTCAATTTCTTCCATATGCACACAATGTAACTGACCATTAAATGGTGGAATCCAAACTCATTGTATGGTTTTGTAACCATGTCTGGGCTGATCATCAATAACTCTTTTTGAGGTCCTTAGAAATCTTTGTTCCATGATACACTTTCACAACAGGTGACTATTATTATGAAGAGGGCATTGAGGGACATTGTTAATGTAAGAAAGCAGTCAGGTGGCACTCAGGTGGCTCTAAAGGGAGACTATTCCTGCGACAAGGGCCCTAAAAGGCCCTGTTACTATGTGAAAGCAATAAGAGGGCGCAATTACTATGAGAAAGACACCTAATTTATTCTTGGTCTTCTCTCACCTAATTAGTTATTTCTTTATTAACTCTCTTTAAGGTTGCTCGAAAGTGATTGACATTGCAGACCATCAAACCTAGTAGGCTCTACCCCAGGCCCACTCAAACTTTTTCTACTAAGGACTCACCCAACAGATCAAAGTGTAGCCTGGGCTTCAAAAGACATGCCTAGTGGTAAGACTGTGTTAATGATTTATTGGCTCAAGGATCAATACAGAGACTGTGTTATATAGACTGTACTGAACAGATCTGCATGCCAGAATTGTATACCACTAATTGAGAACTACCAAGCGATCCAACCTTATATGCTTCCTATAACTGCCAAATTTGCAGTTCTCTTATCCAGATAAAGAAATTATTGCTGCACTCCATTGCCATGTTCTTACCAGGCCTCAATGCAAAACTACTAAAGATACATGCAACATGTTTTTCCAGACACTTTAGGGCTCCATCCAACTTCTTTAGCTACCGGTATTCAAATGCTGAGCAGCTGAATATAAGTATGCTCATCAAGTTGTGCTCATCTCTAAATACTACCAACAGTCTATAAAAGTCAGCATCCTATACAAGAAGGTAATGACAAAACTGTCACATGGGTTTACCCCTTATGTATAACAAATACTTTTTTGTACTTGCCCAAGATGGCTTCTAACAACTGACTAGAATCCTAACTAGCAGCTATGATAAAAGAGCTACTCCTCTCCACTATACATTTCTGCAATAGCTTTATGATAATCCATGATTACCGTCATTATCATTCACAGCAACTGGTGCCAGATTTTGTCCACCATTTAAATGATAATACCAAATCTGTACAAGAAAGTTATCTGTATCATGGCCTTTTATTAAAAGAAAAAGACTATTACATTAGGTTTTATGAATCGAAAGGGAATCAACCTGAATGAATCATAGGAAATTATTATCTTAATGTGCCATATGATTTTACATACTACGATGAATTAGAAGGGAGGGGTAAACAAAAAGCGGTGTTTTTTCTTCACTTTCCCATTCTTGACTTTTTCAAGCAACTATTCTATAAAAGTCATATTTGCTTTCCTTTGATTTACAATTATTAAAATTTTAATAAGGATTGTGCAGTGACAGTGGCCATCACACACTGTCAGTGAGGAATTATAACTTTATTGCAGCACACAATGACAGCCAACTCATAAAAATGAATGACATTCTGTATCAGAACATCTCGTAGGCTGTTCAGCATGTTAATAGCCTACTTCATCTTTCTTTAGCATAATGAGCCAGACAGTGTACCAGTATTCAACGTGAAAATGATGATTAAGAAAATTTGAATTGAAGCAAGGAGGCAACATTTAACAGAGGCTTAGACAATATCTAGATTAAAAATTTCAATTAAAATACTGTTAGCAAGGCTTTTATCACAAGAGCAAAGCTTGGTTACCAAAGACAAGAACGTTATTATGAAACATATTTTTACTGAGCTACACTCGAAACTGTAATTTTCAGAGAAACTGTAGACATCCTCTTATATCCTTCACTAATAAATCCTTTGTAACATCAATAGTACCAGATAGAAGAAACAGGAACACAATGTAATGAGACATTTCAGTGATAACAGATCAGATTTAAAACTGGCATAATGTTGTGTTAGACAATAGAAAATGTTCAATGTGGTGGCTTTCTGGATAACGCTTATTTATGCTGATGCCCATAAGGCAACTTTACTGCATGTCATGAATTGGGAGAGAAAATTCTTATTTTTGAGGTTGAACAAACAGTAAATATATTTATATATTTCTAGAATAACTAAACTTCAAGAGAAAGTTTATTGCCACAGATTCTCATATTTTATCCTCAACAAATCAATCATCAGTGATCAAAATAACTCTTGCTAAGGGCCTACCAAATATCTCTTAGCTTACACTAGCTAACTTCCGACATACACCATGACTATCTTTGATATTTGAAAGGAGAAGAAAGATCAGAGAAGAACGAATTGCCATATATTTTTAACATCTTGAAGAAATATGGGGTATTTTATTATTACAATTTTCTGGTAAGTGCAAGCTGTAAGAGATACAATAAATCATGAGACGGCTCTTGATCAGGAAGTAAAAATTGCAAAAATTCATCATAGTTGACAAACTGACGTAAACATTTCTATTTAATGTTCATGTCAGTTTGCCCACTATGATGACTTTGTTTCTGAGCTGACATGGCCTCCTTTTAAATAACCTAGGAGACACAAACTTCACATATTTATTACAACCTATATTAATTGTTTGTACAAGACACCAGTCTTAGGTAAAATCCCATTAATGTCCTGTTCCCTCAATTTAAGCTTGTCATTAGGGAAAAGAAAAAGAGACATAAAAAGCAAACAAATAGCCAGCACTCCACTAACATTTTTCACACTGTGTTTGCACACTGCCATGGCTAACATACAGACAAAAATAGAAAAATGCTGCAGCAACCTGCAAGTGCCAGGACTAACCGCATAAACTCTCCAGCATACATACGATAAAAGCTTGTTCTTATTTCTTTTTTAAATAAAAATTAGTTTCTTAGCAAACTATTTGATTAATATAGAATGTACCAACTCACCATGTTAAAGTGAACCCCAGAGAGTTGCATTTTGTGTTACATGTGGGGTGTGAGGCTAACCTTCTTTTAGCTTGCACTCCATCTTTTAGCTTGCATCCCCTGTGGGTGTTTTTACACAGAGTTTAGTTGGATCCTGTATGCCCAGTTTTGTAGACTTATAGTCTGACAGAGGCCATTTTCTAATATAGGGACCAACTTTCTGGGGTTCACCTTAATGTGCTGAGTTGGTACATTTTATTTGATCAAATGGTTTGCTAGGAACCTCATTTTTTATTAAAACAAAAACAATTTACTGTACAACAAGTTTTTATGGTATGTATATGTGATGAGTCCTGACGCTCGCAGTTTGCTGCAGCATTTTTCTATTCATGTCACTGAGATATGTCAAAAGTTTTGATTGGCCAGATCTTCGTGTCCAGACAGCTATCGATTAGGAGAACCAGCAGGGAGACAACCAATAACCATAACACAATTATTATTTATTTTTTTTAAATACACTTGTTGATTCAAATAATTAAAACATAAATTCCCTTTGCTAGATGCAGTCAAATATCCTTCTTGACAGTAAACATTTATATCAATTGATTTAAGGCACCATGACATACGGTGTACATTAGACGTGTCAAACTCAGGCCCTCCAGCTGTTGTAAAACTAGAAAATGCTAAAAAACTAAAGCTTTGGCTGTCCAGGCATGATGGGACTTGTAGTTTCGCAACAGCTGGAGGGCCTGAGTTTGATACGTCTGATGTACAGTACATCATAGAGGCATTCAAAATGCATGGATGTGGGTCCAGGAACTGACTGGCAGCTGTCTGTCCTGTTTAGCAGCCGACAGAGAATGCTCTCTCCAGAATCTGCCAAAGAAATATTTTATGAGCACCTTGCTTCTCTTTGTCCCTATAAATTTAAAGGCCTCCTGTGCTGTCACATAATAGTTAGGTATGCTCTAAACCCTAATATCTTATATCCATCCTTAAAGTATTACCCTCTGTGCAGTGCCCATATAGTGTCAAGCCCCTCTGTGCGGAATCTATATAGTACAGGCTCCACTATAAAATCCCTATTTAGTATCAGGTCCTTCTGTGCAGGCCCAATATATAGTATGAGGCCTCTTTGTGCAGCCTCTATGTAGTATGAGACCCCTCTTAGTACGGCCCCTATATAGTATAGGCCCCTCTGTGCAGCCCTCTATAGTATAGACCTCTCTGTGCAGCTCACTATATAGTACAGACCCCTCTGTGCAGTCCCTATATAGTAAAGGTCCATTCCGTTTAGCCCTCATGTAATATAGCCCCACTGAGCACCCCCAATATAAAACAAGCTCCTTTCTGAAGCCCTTATATAGTATGGTCCCCTTCTTTTCAGCCCTCGTGTAATATAGTACACTGTGCAGCCCCCAATATATGCAGCTTAAAAGGAGATAGCTGATCAGTCAATTCAATGCAATGTAATAGTAAATGGTAAAATAAAGGGTGTTATTACAATTAACCCACCCTATGTCTCTACAGTGCTGCTGACCAATATTGCAGTGCCATTCAGGTCTATACTTCCTTTCACTATGTATATACTGTATGGTAGAATTCAAATAACGTAGCGATGAGGCGGCACTCCAGATATAGTGAATAAAACAAGTGAATTTATTCACCCATTATGTGCAATACAACACATTGCACATAATGGGTGAATAAATTCACTTGTTTTATTCACTATATCTGGAGTGCCGCCTCATCGCTACGTTGTTTGAATTCAGCAGGAGTTTGAGTCTAACTCTTACAGGCCTGTGCACCCACCGGAGCTATTGCCGCACAGTGTCGTCTACACCTTCCATTTCTTACTGTATGGTAGAAGTGGGCTGCTTACAAAAAAGTCTGTCTTGTTGTTATTATTTGCATAGTAAAAAAATGTTTTAAATGTATATATAAATCGATTATTTAAAGTATAAATTATTTCAAAGATAATAAGCAGAAAACTGTGCTTGCTCAAATTCCAGAGAAGTATGAGTAGCAAGTCTTTAAAACTAAGCAGATGTGACATTTTACACAGCCACATACAATTATTAATTAATGACGGAAACACTATTCTAATTACTTGTTTACAGCAACACATAAAACCATTATATTGCAATAAAAACTTCAGCAAAGCATATCATGGCATAACTATTATTAATTCTTCTATTTTCTAACTCGGCACTGTCGGCAGTCATTTAGCAAGAAAAAAAAATCCCATTTGTATATATTGTATATATTTCAGAAAAGCAATGCTTCCATCCTGCAAAATGATCTGCAGCCGAGCATCCATAAATCTTGATGACATCAAGTAAATTAATGTAATTAGAGCTAGTCTTTGAAAAATATATCGAGGCGCAGGCAGGAAAGTGATAGATTTATCTTTATAAGGTAAAAAAATACCATCTAAACCAGTCAGCAATAAAAGCTTGTGTTTGGATGAACAGTTAAAAATCTTGTCATTTGTATCTTTCAGGCGTTTAGAACAAAATGCTTACTGAGACATCTTAATTTTCAGTGTGGGGAGTGATATGGAGCTCTCTCTCTCTCTCTCTTGCTAATACTTTGGTGAAGCCAGATTGCATTGTAATGGAAAATGTCCATATTGTATTGGAAAAAATGTCTCAATTGGGATAAGTGATGTTATAAGGCCGTGAAAAGGCCAATAACGCTCCACCAATGTCAGATGTAAAGCTATCGTTTGTGGCAAATGCAATTTAAGTGTGTTATTACAGGATTTAGATGCGTCTGTGTTTAAAGAAAAAAAACGAGAGTTCATTTAAAAGTGATTTTCTTGCTTACAGGCTGTATGTGGGAGTAAGTCGTAAAGGTTGGGTCAAAAGCCAATCTGTAATTAAAGAAACCTATGCAATCTCCCCAAAGGTTCCCAGGAACCTGAAATTCACATTGAAGAAAATCTTTCTCAAGGTGATAGGAGATGACAAGGGCATTTTTATTCTGCTTGGGAGATATAAAGAACAGAACATGTGCTGTTATTATATTACAATAAGGAAGCAGAAAAGTATTGCAAATTATATTCCTCCCCAAGGCAAGTATGAAAATGAGATTTAAGGAAGATTTACTTTTCAGGTCATGTTTGATTTTTTTGTATAAACATTTGGCATGTTTCGAGATTATAATATTTTAGTGTTACATTATAGATGTGTGCCGAGCATCTTAAATGAAAGCCATTTTTAGTTGTGTTTAGCTGTGTTTTAGCAGAACTTCTAAAAGATAGCTAGTCTACATTATGTAAATTGCTGTGCATGTAATAAACCGCATCATATTGTGTTCCTGCAAGAACAAAATAAAGCAAAAAACGTAAACACAACAAAAATAGAGTAGCTATATACCACAAAAACAGTGCAAATTTGGCAATGTGTCGGCAACTACAGTTTCAGGTTCCTTTACAAATCTTTAAGTGGTTTTGTATGAAGCAATATTTCAGGCACTTCAGGCATAAGGAAAAATGCCTGCTGAAATATCTTTGTAAACATTAGGTCCTTTTATTCTGCCAATTTCTTTGTTATTAAGCTGAGAATGTTTAATCTTTTGCAGATTTAGGCTATGTTCACATGGCGTAAAACACTGTCTGTTCTGTGACCCGTCCGCATCACAGAATGCTTGGTGTTTGTGAAGATCATCCCGGCTGGTACTGCAGTACCGGCCGGATAATCTTCCTCTGTGCTGAATTGCGCCTGCATCTCAATTCACCATAGCTAACATTGGAGCGTGTGGACGGAGCCGCACGCTCCATTGTGTGACTTGTCAGGCTTGTGCATCTGCTATTCAATGAATAGCAGCCGAACAAAACTGACATGTCAGTTTTTTGTGCGGCCACTAGGGATCCTGGCCGGAGTGCATACTATGTGTATACACTCCGGAGGGGATTCCCTCATCCTGCAGTGCACGCCAGTTTTTAATTAATCATAGCCATTGTTTAATCCATAACTTACGTTGTGTGAACATGGCCTAAATATGTTCAGTACACTGGACCTTCCCCATTACCACAGCTACCCCAACATCTTTATGTCTATCCATTCAGTGTTCATACTAAAATCCAGCCCTTCATACCAATTCGTCGATGCATCAACATGTTAGCTTGGGAAATAACATAATTTGCATTAAAAAAAAGAGAGAAAGAGAAGGTAATAAGCTAGCTAGCTAAATAGTCATGGTCTTAGGGCCCTATTACACGGAGCGATCTGCCATATCAGGCCAATTCGGGCAGATATCACTCCGTGTAATAAAGACAATGATCAGCCGAGGAACCAATCATTGGCTGATCATTGGCCACAAACCGCACATTGATAAGTAAAAACCAATGCACGACCAATGGCTGATGCCGGGATAAAGAAACTTACATGCACACGTTCCCCTAGTGTCCTCATGCCTTCATTTCCCGGTCACCACAGGCACCTCTGGCTCTTTCAAACCACTTCCCTGAAGTGACAGGCCGCTTAGTGAATCAGTGGTCACATTGCTGTCTCCTCTCAGCCTGTGATTGGCTGAGGAGTCCGTCACTTCAGAGACAGGACCATAAGTGTGAGCTGCAGTGACCAGGGAATCCCAAAAGCAAGGCCCCCGGCAAAACTTGGGTAGGTAAAGTAAGGACTGTACATCTTTATTATTTTACACCTTCAAAGCAAGGGCTGCACGGAGATCTCTGTGCTAATCAAGCCATATAATAGAACCATATAATAGAGCAAATCGGTGCTCGCTTACCTAGGATACCACCCCCACCCCCACCCCACATACACTCATACACATACATGTATTAACACCCCATTCTAACAGAGGTTCCTTAGCTGTTATGCATGTTGCTATATATATCTACTTTGACTTTCATGATGATGTGTACATCCAAGTTGTCACTACAGAGTTGAATTCCTGTACACAAGGGGTGACTTGGACACCCCTGTCAGGTTATATATACTAAAAATAAAAATTTCTAAATTTCACAGAAAAAGACTATACCCAACTTTAAATTAAAAACCTTCAAGGAAATTATATGGAAGATTAGTAAGGAGCCTTACAGTAAAGCAGAATAATATGAAAATAATTAGATGGCTGTTCTCATTCATAGTCACACTTATGAATAGTATATTCAACTTCTTAAATAGTTCCTCACAGACTGAAGGTTTTTTTTTTATGCTAGTATAATGCTTTCATAAAGTTATATTACTTTGTAAAATAACTTTATTTAAAAATAAATAAAGTTTTTAATGTATTTCCAATAATGTATTTAACTGGAAGCAGTAAGGGGTAACACAAGCCCAAACATTTGTGTTAGAAACTAGAGATGACTGATGCAGCCATAAATTAGTTTCGCAAACTTCGCAAATTTTGGTTTGAATTTGTTCGTGAATAGAATTTTAACATATTTCAATAAAACAGCCAAACTATAGTAGCTACAGTACTGGGACTATTACAGAAGGACAAATTTGTTAATGCTTGTAAAAGGGTCAACAATTGGAAAATCACAATAAAAAAAAGTTAATCAGCCAGTCAATCATCCAATCTAATGAGACCCAACTTGTACAACACAGTAGGAGTAGAAAGCGAGCACTGATTATGTAAAGTACACACTCAGTTCAGTAATAAAATTTGTTTAACACAGTAGGAGGGGAGTGCGAGCACTGATTATGTAAAGCACACGTTCCATTCACTGATCCCAGTACATTGGTATAACTAAATAGGAGTTTACAGTGCCCAGCGAGTGAATAATATGCACTGTATCCCAGTGAATTCCTATAGGCACTGAACCACCTTATATAGGGTGAGGGGGAGATGCTGACATCACAGAGGGGCCTGCAGCTGATCAGATGGGCGCTATGGATTATGCTTAATTCCTTCTCCCACCAAGGGATGCTCCAGATAGCATGTGCGGCTGCCATTTTGCAACTTTCCTTAATGAATTAGTGGGAATTCAATTTACAGAATAAAACGATATTGAGGGGCCTATTAGCAGCGAATTTTGGTTCGCCGTATTGGCTTCGCTCATCTCTATCAGAAACCGTGGGGCTATTTAATTCTTGCAGTTTCAAAATCCTTGCTTTGACGAAGCCCTTCCTTACAGTGCTAAACAGAGCCTATACAGGGCCCATTCCCCCCTGTGTACTGTATATTCTTATAAACAGTTTCCGGGAGGAAGGCTTCCTAACATGATTGATGTGTCAAGCAGCCTCAGTGAGAAACCATTGGTAATACTGCTTACTGTGCTAGTAGCAGAGCAAGTTGTGATAGCAATTACCGTTCCCTCTGCAGAGGCTTTCGGACACTGCAGTCAGGCACCCTCCCTTCCCTGTACTCTATATAAGAATACACATTGCACAGGGAGAACGAGACCCTTCTCTGCATAGCGATGTGCGGCAGCGCTTTTACAGTTTAAGTGTTGGTGGCAGCAGAAGGGCCGTGTCAACCCTTACTGCTGCCAGCCAACAGAAATATATGTGTATATTAATAACTATTATTTTTTTATCCACATTATTTACAAAGTAATAAAACTTTATTAAAGCAATGTAATAAATAGAAAAGAGCGAACATGCTCATCAGAGCTTGGTACTTGTTCAAGTATTAGGGTACTCAAAGGTACTTGGTACTCGGGCGAGCATCTTGCGATACTCAATCTTCCTCTTCCTGCATGTTTGGCAGCTTTTTCCCAACCAATCATCATGCAGGGGAGGCTTTGTACATCCTAGCATCATGTGGGAACCCTACATGTCGATAGCAGTGATTGACTGGCAAGATCAGATGACCTGGGCATATAAGAATCAGGTCCCGCGATGCTCACTTCAGACGCAGGCTGGATGAGCTTAGGGAGAGAGCTGCTGTCTGTCAGGGAGAGTGTTGGTTGTGGGGAAAATAGTGTCTGTTAGGCAGGAATCATCCACAAAGAATCCAACAGTCCTTCTAGGAGCTACAACTACATTTTTTTGGCCTTCTCTTGGCTGCTGGCTGGGACTTGTAGTGCAGCTACCGCCATCTTGGCTGCACACTGTGCAAAGCAACAGGTGCCAGAAAGGGGACAGCACGTGGTCCACATAGACCCCAAAGAAATTGCCTCTCAGTACTCATTTTTGCTGCTGCTGTACCTTGGCTTGCTGGGATCTGTAATGCAGCTACACCGATCCTGGCTGTTCAGTGTCCATTTCAACGGGTGCCCTAAAACATAAAGCACCTGGTACCTGGTACACAAAGACTCCATAGACTACTCCAAAAGTCCACCCAGTACTCCTTTTTGCTGCAGCATCTTGGCTTGCTGGGACCTGTAGTGCAGCTATACCTATCCTGGCCGCATACTGCAACTTGAGCTTTTTTTTTTTTTTTTTTAAACACCTTAGTGGTATATTCTTGGCTTGCCTAATACTGATGAGTGCTGTCTGTTAGTTATCAAAGCATTTTTGCGGTACATTTTAGGCTCGCCTATTACTGGTGCTTGCTATTCGCTTCTATTCACAACAGTCTTATTAATACGGACATAGAGAGAAAGGAGCTGCTGCACTTCCCACCAATTGCTGACACTAATGCCTCTCGGCCAACGCCAGGATGTTGGTATATAATTTGATCAAATCATATTGCCTCATGTACCACGTGCAGCTCCCCTGGCCCACATGAGTTCAAAGTGAGTTCAAAGTGAAGCTAACCCAAGCAGGGAAGGGAGGCCACGGAATGGCCCTGCAACCCCACTGTTGCTCTATTTTTTATTTACTCCAGTCTAGTGTATACGTGTTTGCTCTCAGATACATTCACTTCAGCCCTCTGAAGTGTGTCCTCTGTGGTACATCAACCGTAGTCTAGTGAATATGTTTTTGCTATCTGTTACATTCACTCCAGTCTAGTAAATCAGTGTGTACTCTCAGTTACATTTACTCCAGTCTAGTGACAACGGGCGTAACCAGGTTGCTGGCTCTGCAACTCGGCAGACACACATGCTTGGCCCACATGTTCAGTCTTGTGGTTCAGAGGTCCCTCAAGACCTACCCCAATTTGTCTGATTTTCTCACCAAGGTGCAACGCATCTGTTCGCATTTCCACAAGTCAACCACAGATGCTGCCCCCCTCATGGCAGTGCAATGGCGCTTACAACTGCCAGTTCACCAACTGTTGTGCGACGTGCCCACATGATGGAATTCCCCTTAACACATGTTAGCCGGGGTTTACCAGCACCATAGTGCGATTGTAGACTGCCAGATGACATTTTCCACATGAACTGGTAGTCAGGTTAGTCAGCTTTCTCAAGTCTACAATGAGGAGTGGACGTGGATGTTTGATATATGTCAGGTGTTAAAGTGACACTGTCACCTTTTTGCATTTTAACTGCTCTCCACAGGTGTAAAGGGTAAATGTTACAGTTTTCATTACTTATTTTATATCACACCTCATGGTGCTTGTTCTGGTAAAAAGTTGTTTTTATCACCTGTGGATTGGTATATGTGGGCGGGGCCTCATGGCCTATGTGCCACATCGCTTCGCCCCTAGCGCCACTTAGCCCCACCCCCATCTGTGACATAATTGTTGCATAGGCCCCGCCCCCTCAGCAGCAATTGGAAGGGGCAGCCTAAAGCTCTAGGGCCTATTCGGTGATGACATCACGGATGGGGCGGGGCTAAGTGGAACTAGGGGCAGAGCGATGTAGCACATAGGCCGCGAGGCCCCGCCCACATATACCAATCCACAGGTGATAAAAATGACTTTTTACCAGAACACGCACCATGAGGTGTAAAAAAAGTAATGAAAGCTGTAACATTTACCTTTTACACCTGTGGAGAGCAGTCAAAATGCAAATAAGGGGTAACTCCCTTTTGAGGAGTCAACACAGATGATCAGCGTTGATGCCTTAACACCACCATTATCAGTGTCACCATCCTGCTGCTTTGTCTGCTGAAAAACTCACTGCTCAGCATGAAGTCAGAGGCTTTGCACTTGTCTCAGGAGATGGGAGAAGAAGATACGTTGCTTGATAGCCTGACCACCCTCAGGTCTGTTTCTCAGCGCGTATTGGAGGAGGGAAAGGAGGATGAGGAGGATGAGGAGGAAGAGGAGGAGACTGTTGACGAGACTGAGGAGGGTACCTATGCTCATTCCTTCTTATCTGTTGAGTGTGTATTGGCTGAAGAGGAGGAGTTGGAAGAGGAGGAAATGGAAAGTCAGCCTATTGAGGAGATGGAATTCTTACATGTTGGGAATCTGGCGCACATGGCTGACTTCATGTTAGGCTTCCTTTCCCGTGACCCTCGCGTGTGAAACATTTTTTACAACACCGATTATTGGATGTTAACCTTCCTGGACCCCCGGTACACTCTCATTCCTGCAAAGGAAAGGAGTATGAGAATGAATCAATATCAACAGGCCCTGGTCCACAAGCTGAAACTATCCTTCTCATATGACCCTGTAAGCGGCAGAGGACATAATTCTGTGGGTCAACTAGCGGGGGAGAGTAGGGCAGCTGGCAGCTTGTCAAGCACTGGCAGGGGAACACACTCCAAAGCCTTTGCAAGTTTTATGGTACCCCAGCTAGACTATGTCACACGCCCCCAGTCTAAACAGAGTAGGCGGAAGCTGGTCCAAAAAATGGTGAGGGAGTACCTAGCTGACCATACCAACGTCCTGCCTGATCACTCTGCTCCATACAACTACTGGGTTGCAAAGCTGGACACGTGGCCAGAACTGGTGCTGGTGGCATCATCACTGATAAGCATACCCGCCTGTCAACTGACCGCCCTGACAGGATGACGTTTATTAAAATGAATAAAGCCTGGATTTCATTGGAATTCAACTCTCCACCTGGAGAAAGCAGCTAAAAAAAAGATTCTTCATGCATCCTCTCCTCTCCTCCTCCTTCTCCTCCTCCTCCAATAATTTTTTTTAGGAGGGTCATTAAGAAACTTTTAACAACAAACTCATTGGTGACTCTGTTGTCACCGCCATGCTGTGTGTGGCTAAATATTTGGGTGGTTTACCTGCTACCTGAGTCAAACTTGGTGACTTTGTTTTCACCGCCATGCTGTGTCTGGCTGAATTTTTGGGTGGTTTACCTGCTACCTCATCTAACTTGGTCACTCTGTTGTCACCACCCTGCTATGTCAGGCAAAATTTTTGGGTGGTTCAGCTGCCACTTCATCTAACTTGGTCACTCTGTTGACACCACCATGCTGTGTCAGACTAAATTTTTGGGCGGTTCAGCTGCTACCTCAGTGTAACTTGGTTACTCTGTTGTCAACGCCATGCTGTGTCAGGCTAAATTTTTGTGTGGTTTAGCTGCTATCTCAGTCTAACCAAGCCAGTCTGAGGTTCCCCGCCATGCTGTAAACTGCAATCTCAGTCTTAAGAGGTGATCCTGGGATTTATCCCCATGCTGTAAACTTCAATCTCAGTCAAACTATGTAATTTAGGGGTTCACCACCAAGGTGTTCCAGACTACAATTCTAGGGGGTTCACCTGCAATCTTAGTCACAGACTGTCATTTAGGGGTACACCACCGTGCTTTTTCAAACCAATTGTTTCTGAGGGTCACCTCCAGACTCTCACACACGATTTTTTGGAGGCTCGCCACTACATTATTGCCCTAAATCTTGAGGGTCACTACCAGGCTGTTACCTAGATTTTGGTGTAATGGTGCGATTAGGCAGCCTCAAAGGCATCCATGAATGCTGCCCCTGCTATTTCCTGTCTATTTCCGTGGTGTTTCCATAATTTTCTCTGTGCAGAGCTTTGGTCCCCTGCAAAAATGCTCGAGTCTCCCATTGATTTTAATGGGGTTTGTTATTCGAAAAGAGCACCCAAGCATCGGAAAAAATTTCACTTGTATAACGAGCACCCGAGCATTTTAGTACTTGCTCATCTCTAGTTATTAACAAACATCTTAGTCTCTAAAGTACCCCTTTAAGGGTCTTTCTGCACTCCCCAGTTTATTCTAACAGAGAAGCCTGTATTAGGTTACCACAGTCAGCAAAATACTGTCACGTATTTAAATACATTTTAGTAGTAGGGCAGGATGTCTTTTGGTCCTGTAAATTAAGAGAATAGAGAATAACAATCATTAATCCACATCTCTTACTTAATACTCCCTGGGCAGGTGCACTGCAAGCCTTATCCCAGCAGTGGTTCTATCCTTGGCATTGAGTACAGTAACAGCTATGTCATAAACTAGTAAATTAAAAATTACTGTAAAAAAGTTAAAAAAAAAAAAAGTCCACGGAACAGCTGTAATAAGGGCACAGCACATGTGAAAAGATGAATGTCCAGCTCCAGACTTAGTTCCCTTGCAATGCTTTATTGAAGTAAAAACCGACACCCCATAGTCCATAGTCCAAATAATAAGGGCAGAGCACATAGTTTCATTTGTTTGTATAATCTATGGAATTTAACTATAAAAAGTACAGTGGCGAATTGGATTACGTTGCGAATGGGTGCCAAGGGCAAAATACCTAGATTTCCCCAAAGGTAAAACTTAACTTTTATTGATATTAATAAAATATGTCACCAGTGTTCAACATTTATTTACAGTGCTCTTTGTTAAAATAGGTGCCTCCATGTTGCGCTACTTGTTATGTCATGGGCGATATGGGGTTAATAGCTCAGTATTCAGCGGCACAATGCTGTATATCCTGGGGTTACTTCACCTCCAGTTATGAATATATGCGCTGTTCCCGGCTATTTGTACTATGTCCCGAATGCTGGGATTGGACCCCTCCGCTAGGGCTTGGGGACTGCACAGCACATTCACTTATTGAATCCCGGGGTGTTTGACCCTTCCAGTTATTTGTATACACTTTAGTCACGGGTTATTAGTAGCCTAGTAGTTATTGCTCCGCTCACATACGTGTGTGTTTAGTCCTATTGTTGTTGTTTCTATCTCTGCGGTATGCCCGCAATGGTTGAGATTAGATGTTGCCAATAGGTCTAGGAGATAACGGTGATGGTCCTGATAGCATGCCGCGATACTGAGTGCGGGTGGTTGGATCATGCCGCTCCCGATACACGGGGACTACGGCTTGTAGCGGCAACCACTCTCCGTACTAAATCACACTTGAAACCCCTTCCTCTTAGTATTTCACAGTAAGGTAGCTAACAGAGTACACCTAGTCTAAAATTGCCATGCTTACTTTCCTACTTTACTTTCCAGGAAAGTAAGCATGGCAATTTTAGACTAGGTGTACTCTGTTAGCTTCCTTACTATGAAATACTAAGAGGAAGGGGTTTCAAGTGTGATTGAGTATGGAGAGTGGTCTGAAGCTGCCCACGAGAGGCATTAGGGTTGCTGCTACAAGCCGTAGTCCCCGTGTATCGGGAGCGGCACGATCCAACCACCCGCATTCAGTATCGCGGCACGCTATCAGGACCATCACTGTTATCTCCTAGACCTATTGGCAGCATCTAATCTCAACCATTGCGGACATACCACAGAGATAGACACAACAACTATAGGACTAAACACACACACGTTTGTGAGCGCAGCAATAACTACTAGGCTACTAATAACCCGTGACTGAAGTGTATACAAATAACTGGAAGGGTCAAACTCCCCAGGATTCAATAAGTGACTTTGCTGTGCAGTTCCCAAGCCCTAGCGGAGGGGTCCAATCCCAGCATTCGGGACATAGTACAAATAGCCGGGAACAGGGCATATGTTCGTAACTGGAGGTAAAGTAACCCCAGGATATACAGCATTGTGCTACTGAATACCTAGCTATTAACCCCATATCGCCCATGACATAACAAGTAGCGCAACATCGAGGCACCTATTTTAACAAAAAGCACTGTAAATAAATGTTGAACACTGGTAACTTTTATTGATATTAATAAAATATGTCAAGTTTTACCTTTGGGGAAATCTAGGTATTTTGCCCTTGGCACCCATTTGCAACGATAAATAATACCTCCCAAAAGGTCGGAATCCTCACCCCTACCTATACTATGTGAATTAGATTACGGGCATAATTTGTTTCGGGACCATGCTTATAACGTAATTCACTCTTAAACCAAAGTAAATTTTACCATAAGGAATCATTGAAATGCAGACAATTGGTTCCACACCCCAGTGACAAAAACTTTCCTATACAGCAGTGTGAATGTCTGAGTGTAAATGCAGGCACATTATAGATGCAATGTGTATAACTGAGTGTGAATGCAGGCACATTATAGCCGCAGTGTATAGCCGAGTGTAAGTGCAGGCACATTATAGCAGCAGTGTGTGTAGCTGAGTGTGAGTGCAGGCACATTATAGCAGCAGTGTGTATACCTGAGTGAGTGCAGGCACATTATAGCAGCAGTGTGTGTAGCTGAGTGTGAGTGCAGGCACAGTATAGCAGGAATGGAGAGGATAGGAAACACAAGGGCTGACAGAGACTGCAGGGAAGAATGAGCAGGGCATATGTGGGCAAAGTATAACAGCACTCTCTGTCTGGGGAGAGAGGGGTTACAGCTATGGAAACATAAGCTCTACAGACAGGTCCCCTGATGCAAGCCCCAGTCTGAAGTGAATCTGCTACGATTTGGAAGATGAGGGAGACTTCATGGGTCAGATTACAGGGCTGTAGACCCCGCTATGCAGACCATGCCCCTCACCGACGTTCTCTCCCACCCAATACAGGGAGCTCTTAAACCAAAGTAATGCTCTTAAACCGAGTTACAATTTTGAAAAACTGTGAGATCTTCTTGCAAAACGCTCTCAATCCAAGTTACTCTTAAACCAGGGTAACACTGTATATGTTTTACTGGAGCTGGAATTCACAATTTGGATATTTTCATTATATCAGTACAGGGCAGACATTAAATAAGCTGCTCATGTTCTTGATCCAACTTCTGTTCTATACCATATTGGAGGTTACAGACATAAAACTACATTAGAACTTTGGATGATGATTGCTGCAATTCTTAGAAACCCCTTGCAACCCAGAAAAAGATTGACCATTTTCTAAATCACCTGCTCTAGGAATTAATCAATGATCTCTTTGTTCAGGTTTTAGTTGAGTGGTAAGAGCCTCAGAGCCCCAGATTATTGCCTGTAACTGTAATCATGTCCTAAAATATTCTCAGTGCACCCCAGAGGAGTGATGAAACTTTGTTTTTCTCAGCAGCTCTCCTCACTGATTGCCTTCTATTTTACTCTAGGAGGCCGAAGTTGACTTCAATATAGAATGGCCTATGAAATACTTATCTACAGGTCTGTAATATGCCAAGATAACTGTTGTTAAAATAACATAGTTTCCTGTATATTAACACATTCACTAGCAACAATAGTTCTAAATAAATGTAGTTAAATCCTTGAAACAGCTCATTTTGCTTACAAAGGATGTCGGTGTCAAACTTTAATTTATTTCCAGTAGTTAATTTATTTTCCTAGGAAAATTTAGAAGATTCATCTTTGTGACCTCTTGATGACTAACACAAAATACCAACTGAGTAATAGCTATGTATCCTTAGTCTTCCCACCTCTGTAATTTAATAGGATGCTGCCAACTGTTTGTACAAAAAAAAAAGATGAAATATTCAGGACGTATAGAAGTAGCAAATTTACTTTTTGTGTTAAATTACAGCGGATTTCTGAGACTGAACAACAATTTGCCACTTTTAATGCAGTTTTCTTATTTGAACTATTGTGTTCACACTAAAAAAAAAGAGAGAGAGAGAGAGAAAAGGTGTCCGCTTTTTCTTTTTAAAATGATGTCCATTAGTACAGCAATTTAATTGACCTCAATGGAATGACAGCCACCCAATGCAAACAGTGTGTTAAATAACGGACATTGTTTGCACGGACGTCAAAATAATGATCATAACAATCTTTTGCAGGCGTCTTTCACAAACATCGGATCTTTAGTTGTTGGCACAGTTTCCCTTTTTTTGCTGTCATTTCACCGTCTTCGCTTTTAAAATTCAATGGGCATTCGAATTAAAGACACACCCAAAAGACAATTAGTCCATCTAAACTAGAATAATGTACCAACAGCCAATCAACACACCAAAAAAAGATGGTGTGTTAACCTAGCCTTTACACACACACACACACACACACACACACACAAAACCCTTTAAATCGGCATATTCTGACACTTTTTTCAGAAATGTTATCTTAGTAGTGCTAGTGACTTACTTTTTTTTTTTTTTTTACTTCATTCCTGGGACAGACTGAGACTAAACACCAGCCCAAATACTGGATCAGCCAAACCACTTGAATTTATTTACTTTAGGGACTAGTGTATAATATACAAGAAACAATATAACCAATAATACCTCCATATTGGACTTGTATAGTAGTCTCATACTAGGTCTACACAGGAGAAGACAACAAAAAAATAAATAATAATAATAATAATGATGATGCAGCATTGGGCATTGGTCATATATGACAGGAAGTAAGGTGCAGCTTGCTGTGCTATTCCTCCCATCAAAACGATAGACACCATGCTGGGACTGCATTGTAAGTGAATGAAGTCCATGAGGAACAATTACTGTTTGTTGCTCGACAGGTTAGGCTTTACTATCATAGTTTTCACCATATTTACTTTTAATTTATTATGCCTTGCAAAAATTTAACATTTTAAGCTACAACTATAAATGAATGAAAAAAATAATAATAATTGTTCATTCATTACCAAAACACATGTCTAATAAATTCTATCAAAAACTTAGGGTAGGGTTCAAGATGCTACAACTCTAGATGAATGCCATGTTAGGTTTAAAATCCAAAATGGGGTATTTAGGGGGTTTGCAGATATTTAGACAACTACAAGCCTCTGCAAACATAAAATAGAGGCTACAAAATGCACAAGATGTTCCTTCATTTCCAGAGATTGCACACATGGCCATGGAAATTGAAATGAAATCTTTAAATGTTACTTCCACTTTAATTGTTCAATTTGTTCATTTTTTTAACACCTAAAAGGTCAATGAATTTCAGAAAAAACTAACCATGTAAGTGGTAGCATGACAATAGCCTTTACTTTAGTATGTTGGCTATTTGACATTTGGAAAAAATAAATACTTTTATAAGCAGTGACATTTGCAATGGTGGTTTTTCATATGAGGAGACCTGAAACATAAAAGTATTTTTGTTCTGAAAAGGAAATATTTTGTTTATTGCACCTCAAGAGAACCGAGCTTATTCACCAGTCAGCGGGGTGTCTTCCCTTCTGATGGTTGTGGAGCATGAGAAATGGTTTGCACAGAGTAATTCAACCCTTAATTACATCAAGATAAACAATACAAAATAATTGTTTTCTGAACAGAAATAATACAAGACTTAACTACAATAATAGTGGACAAATGGGACAAAATCCAATGCCTATTTAGGGCCTATTTGCCCAGTTTTTAAAATAAAAAACCTAAAAGCAGATTTAAACAATCTAACCTGCTACTATGTTCCCACAGGGCAGGAGACACCAGGAAAGGAGATAGTTTTCTTATCTTCATCCTGAATTTCTATGGGGGGCATTTATCAAGACTGACAGATAATTATGCCAGTTTCCCAGACTGATTCACTTATGGTGGTTTTACACGGAACAATTTATCGTTCGAATTTGCACGATAACGGTGAAATTCGAACGATAATCGTACGTGTAAACGCAACGAACGATCAAGCGACGAGCGAGAAATCATTCATTTTGATCTTTCAACAACTTCTCAAATCGTCGTTGATCGTTTGCAAAAAATTCGCAGATCGTTCCATGTAAACAGTCTTTCAACGATTTCACCTATGTATGAGATAGGCTTTAGCGATCGCAAAACGATCGCAAAACGATTTTTCCGTGCGATGTATCTTTCCGTGTAAACGCTGATCGTTATGAAAAAAACATCGTTCATTCTAAATCGTTAATCGTGCGATCGGGCGAATTATCGCTTTGTGTAAAAGTACCATCTGGGCCTGTGCCTGGTGCAGGCAATGCACAACAAATCTACACCTGATAAGAAGCAGGTGTAGATTTGCCCCCCATCTTGCCGCCCCCTCAGGCATCTCAAATACACCATTGAAAAGTAGTGAATCTGCCCCTTTTCTCTGGCATATGCTGTGGGCGCATTTTGATAAATTTCCCCCTATGTTTTAATATTATGTTTATTAGTCCCCCTTCCCGCCCCTCCTTAATAAATATCTGGTGCTCTTCAGTGATGAGCAGCCAAAGGGATGACACTGCAGAGGGCCACCTGAATATTTATGAAGGGGGTGAGCAGATCAGTGCACCAGGGGCTTTAGTTCTGCCCCACTGCACCTAATTGCCTAATTAACATGTTAATAAAAAAGAGGATTGCAGGAAAATGGTGCTGAGGATGAAAGTAAGAAATTTATCTTTCTCCTCTGCACCGCAGGCCCTATTGGAACCGCAGGCCCTATTGCAGGTTCGACTCTTTTGTCTACTGCAGCAGCACCCTTTTTTTTAATTAATTGAAGTCAATGGAAACAGGATCAAATGTATAGGTGTTTCCATCCATTTTTTTCATTAGGATGGGAACAAAAAAACAGACTGCAAAAACATCAGCCATATTGAGCTATTATACAGCAAATTGTTACTCACACAAGAAACTAGCTGCCAACATAATATGGTGAATGTTTTATTTGGTAAGACTTGGACTTCCTGTTCTGTCTGTGACAATAAGGAGGCTGCTGGAAAGTGATCATGTGGCAATGAGTCACCAGTACATCAAAGCGGTAGGGAAAGCAAATCATATGCTGTGCTGTATAGCTAGAAGTACAGTATAAACAGTAAGAATAGGGAGAATGTGATCCCGCTGTATAGAGCTCTGGTGAGACAACATCTGGAATACTGTGTCAAGTTCTGGAGACCTCACCTACAAAAGAATATTGATAACATTGAATAGGTCCAAAGACAGGCTACAAAGATGGTGGAGAGTATCAGGCATAAAACATTTTAGGAAAGACTCAAGGATTTGAATCTCTATAGTTTGGAGGAAAGTAGGGACATGATTAAAACCTTTAAATAAATAAAAGGAAGTGTTTTTAGAATTTTTTTTTTAAAAAAAGCTAAGGCCAGATGGCAGCTCCATTAGGCTAGGTTTACACTATGTAAAAATGACGGCCATCCGTCATAACAACAGCTGTCATTGCACAGACAATGTTAGTTGTTTGTGAAATGGTGGAAACTATTTGCACAACGGCTGTTGTTATGACTGTCAGCCGTCATTTTTACATAGTATACTTAATAATAAATATCAATCTAACAATGTAGAAAAATGAAATAAGAAAATTTAACTCAGAAAATAGAAACATATTACAAAAAGAGAACATGAACGTGACACACCCATGTCTTCTTTTACTCCATGCTATCCTCAAGCATTAGACTAATGTGGCTGTACACAAACATCCACATGCGAGCCACTAAGACCAAAAAAATTAGGTTAACAATGTTTCCAAATTTTTGGAGACAAATTTGCAAACTTGCATGCCGAACCTTTACAAACCACAGTTTTGGTGCTCAACTTACTTGTCTTTGCTTCCCCAGTATACCCTTACCTCCAGCCAAGTATTGACTGAGGCGGAACAGCACCATAGCCAGTGACTGGCTAAGCAGTCTGTCACTCTCTAGACAAGTGACAGCCTATACTGGTTGTCAGCACTATCCCATCTCAGTCTGCCACTGATTGGCTGAGAGTACTATCACTCCAGAGATGAGAGTAACAGCACGCTTAGCCGATCCTCGCTACCCCGGTGTATCCATGTGTCCAGTCTGCTCAGCCAATTACTGACTGTCGCTCTCGTCTTGCTCTGTCTACCTTTTTACTTGGGAGACAAAAATTACAATAAAATGTGTTACCAGGCTGCTGTTGCTTGGTTTTTAACCCAGCTGGTTATGAAAATAGAAGGGACCCTATGCTTTTTTTCCCCCATAAATAAATAATAATAAAAAAACGAGTAGGGTCCCCCCTATTTTTATAAACAGCTAGGTTAAAAACCAAGCAACAGCAGCCTGGTAACACCAGGGTGGGAAGAGCCATTGGTTTAGGCCCTCCCCAGCCTAAATATTACCAGCCTGCTGCCGCCCCAGTCCAGGAGCGCCAATTTTGACGCTCCGGGACCACTGCCACCTGGCTCTTCCCAGTACCCCTGGTGGCATTGGGTACTGGGGTAATAATGGGGGGGTTAGTGTTAGCCATTTTATACCGGCTAACACTAGGCCCCAACTTAGTAATGGATTCCGTCTATCAGACAGTTTCCACTACTAAGTCTGAAAGTACAGAATAAGAAAACACTACACAATAGAGAAAAGTATTTTATTGAAAAAAGAACACCCCCACACCCCTCATTGACCATCTTATTAAATAAAAAACAACAACCGCTGATCATTGACGTAGTCCAACGAATCCGACATAATCCACAGGATTCCGATATCTGAAAAACAAAAAGGGAGAAACACACAAAAGGCCACGAGAAGAACACCCATCATTGTGACAGGTGTTCTCCTTATAGTATGCAGCATCTTTCCAGATAGCTGCTTACAGTCTGGTATCCAAGGGGTTAAGCAAGGATGCATCCCGCTTAACCCTTTGGGTGACATACTGAACAATCTAGCCCCGCATGGGGTTAAGTGAGAATGCATTGCATCCCCAAATAACCCCCTGGGGGCCAGACTGATCTTACACTGCACCCATAACAGCAAGGAAGGGGGGGATTAAGTGCCCCCCCTTCCTTGCTGGGAGAGATGCAGTGCAGGATACATGCACAGGGGAGAGAAAGCTGCTTCTCTGTGCCTGCATCCTCAGCTCACATTTATTGTCCCTGCAGCCAATGACTTTAGGCTGCAGAGACATTACAGTGCACCGGGGTGTGCAGGGCAGAATACAGACACAGGGGAGAGAAAGCTGCTCCCTGTGCTGCATCCTCAGCTCACAGCCGGCCCGCAGAGGAAGGGATTCACTGCTTTAACCCTTCCTCTCCTGGCCAGCCTGTGACCTGTGAGTACAAGTGCTGCATACCTACGGAACAGGTGCGCCGTGCTGATTCCGATGGTGCCGTTCTTTCACAGATCCGGGGTTCGGTTCGTAAGATCGTAACTCAGGAACGGAGCCCCGAATTTGTGAAAGAACGGCACCATCGGAATTAGCGCGGCGTGGCCGTTCCGTATGCAGCACTTGTACTCACAGGTCACAGGCTGGCCAGGAGAGGAAGGGTTAAAGCAGTGAATCCCTTCCTCTGCGGGCCGGCTGTGAGCTGAGGATGCAGCACAGGGAGCAGCTTCTCTCCCCTGTGTCTGTATTCTGCCCTGCACACCCCCGTGCACTGTAATGTCTCTGCAGCCTAAGGTCATTGGTTGCAGGGACATTGACAGTAAGAGCTACAGAGCAATCTCGCGAGATTGCTCTGTATCTCCAAAGCACAGAGGATGCCGGGAACATCCGGCAATAGCTGTCACGTGCCGGCTCTTTTGAAAAGAGCCGGCTCGTGGCAGTTTATAATAACTGTTATAGCACCTCACAGAGGCCAAAAAAGTAATGACATATATTTACAGTAATGCAATGGCACTTAAGGCCATTGCATTACTGTAAAATACCAAATTACCAAACCCCCCCGTGATCGGTTCTCTTTAAGGATGCTGAGAGGATTTTATATGTTTCCTAATGGCTTCTAATAGATTTCTATTCACATTAAACTATTAGCAGATCATATTCTCACAGCATGATAGTTAGAAGCCAAGACACCATAACGTTTCCATTGGCAACAGCTCCAATGCATTCCTACATTTATATTCTAGTGCCAAACATAAAAAAAGACTGTGCACTGTGTTTAGCATGTTTTTGTGACAGAGATCTTATCATTTCAGCTCCCTGTCACCTCATGAAGCTGAAATGACAGAGCAGTACACCGCATGATCTGCCACTAAAATCAAGATTGTAGAAGTGTGTCCAAAATGTATGAAGAATAAATGGTAAAATGGGAATCTACAGATTGGAAGAAAAGATGCAATTGATAGTTTGGAAACAGCTTTATACATCATCTTATTTTAACTTAATTTGGCTTAATTTCTAATAAATCAATGAACAAAATGTGATTTTACAATGATACATTTGTAATATAGCAAACATTGGAACATTTTCATGCTAAAGATGTTTCATGACGACTTCTAAAAACATGAATTGTTATTAATTAAAGGACAGGAATTACTATTCAGTTGGAAAAGTTATATGTAATAAAATATTTTCTTCAGCATTGACTTTTTGTCTAGGCTGCAACATATTAAAAAAATATAATAAATTTGAATTGCATATTCTTTCTTGCACACTGGGAAGTGTTTTCCATTTGTATTTCTCTGTTCTTTTGGTCTGACAAGGTCTCAAAATATTTATATGAAGTTCAGATCATTGAAGGAAAACAGATGCCTCCAACCTGGGAGCAGGTGCTTGGCATAGGAAAGATATTATTATTCTTATTGTGTTCTTTAAAGTGAAACATGACAATAACTAAGGACTTTAACTATTCTCTAGTCATCTTCTTTACAGAAACGAAATATGAAGTGATAGAAACTACTTTACACCACAATCTGATAAATATTGCATTGCTACAATATTCTTTATAACTCATTGTTAAAATACTGTAACGTGCGGAATTAAAAATAATCTTCATAAAGTCACAAAATATGTACTATGAATGCCAAGAGAGACACAAATTGGTGTAAACTAACAACATGTTCTTAACTGGAGAACCCAGCAATCATTTCCCATGGCAGGAAATACTTACCATATTAACTAAGGGTCCATTTACACTGAAAGATTATCCGACAGATTATCTGCCAAAGATTTGAAGCCAAAGCCAAAAACAGACTATAAACAGAGCAGTTCATATAGGAAAGACTAAGATTTCTACTTGTTCCAAATCCATTCCTGGCTTTGGCTTCAAATCTTTGGCAGATAATCTGTCAGATAATCTTTCTGTTTAAATGGACCCTTATGCTATGATTTTAGCTGTGCAAAACTTCATCTGTTTGAAACTTGTGGAATATGGTTTAAAAAAAACAAACAAAAAACTTTGCAACAACATTCTTCTAAGAGACTCTATTAAAGGGAACCGTTCACCACGTGGCCCCCGGCAGAAACTGACATACAGTGACATAAAGGTCAATATACTTACCACATTGCTCCTGGTCCCGTCCCGGATCCCGTTGTTGACACGGAGAAATCGCTGATTCTTCTTCTCGCGCCCATTATGGTAATGAGCTGAGATGAGTCCAACGTCCATAGGAAACGACGGACGAGTCCAACTTATTCATGAGGTCCTCTTCTCGTCGCCGCCCATCTACGCCTCCTGGAACTTGATTGACATCTTCAGTCTTCTGACAAATTCCCGCGCAGGCGCCGTTGCGATAGTCTCGTCACCTCTTCTGCGCCTGCGCGGTAAACAGGATACGTGCTCGAGACAATGGGCACACGTGCAGTAAACGGTGAAGCTGCGGAGCGGCTCCACTTTGACCATCATTTTTCATTACTGAATTTCTAATTTACTTAGATTACCTTCAGATTAGTATAGCCATACAGGAGCATTTTCTATTACCTATAGTTTTGTTTGGTAATGACAGTATTGTTCATGTTTTAGTTTTACCTCTAACAGTAAATTCTATCTTCAATATTGCTGACCAGGCATTTTAATCCATGCTCCTTAAAAAGATTATATTTTGTTCCGCTTGACTATTTTCTTAATGTCAGAAAAATAGAAAAATTAACCCATGGAGCTTACTGCATATTGCTTTCATCAAAAGAATGTGTCACAGAAACCAGTAGCACAGCAGTACATACAGTATATCTGTTGCAAACACATTGCTATTTTTTCCCTTTGAAACTAAGTAACAAATTACAGAAGTCAAAAACATCATCAATAACAAGTTGCGAAAAGTTGTCTTTTCCTCAAAGTGACTGTAAAAAAAAAGTTCTTCTTTTCCTGAGCTGGGTTATGACAGCTTTGATAAAGATTACGCAGCATGAGTGCAGGAAGGTATTATTTTCAAGTCTCCAAACCCATCTTTGCTGCTCTGCTGCTGTTCATGAGACATTATTATTTCTGCAAGCTTCTTTAAGTAGTTTTTTCTTCCTTTTCTGTTCTTTAATAATAATAATAATAATAATAATAATAATAAATGTATTTGTATAGCGCCAACAGATTCCGCAGCGCTTTTTTTCTATGCGCTTTTTTCTATTCTTTCAAAAACTGCGTAATTTACACCTGATAATGTATGCTTCTACTATAGGTTTGTTATTTTTTCATGAATGTTCGGCAAACACGAACACGAACCCATCACAATAATTATTTTGTGTGTGTGTGTGTGTTCAGAATGTTCAATCATCACTACCTATTACCACAATTATTTAAAAAGATCAAGGAGGGTGCTTAATGGATTTTCTATGACACTTGAATAGCAATAGGCAATGTTATTTTATCTATTAGCAATGGCAAAAAAGGAACCAAAATGTTAGTGAAAACATAGCCTAAAAGTTATGCTGCAAAAATGTATATGATTTAGACCATGTTTATTTTGTTTGTCCCGGAGGAGCGATCCACACCCTCTTCCTGCCGGGGTCTGGGCCGTAATGGCGCTGATCCCTGCTCGGCACTCGGATGCTTTCGGCTGCAGTAGCCGGAAGCAATCGAGTGCCTGTCTCATTGATCTATGCTGTATTACTATACAGCATAGATCTCAATGAGAGATCAGAGTGCTTATACTAGAAGTCCCCCAGGGAGGCTTGTAGTATAAGTGTAAAAGAAAAAAAAGTGTCATTATTAATAAAAAGCCCCCTCCCCTAATAAAAGTTTGAATCATCCCCCTTTTCCCATGTAACAAAAAAAAATAAATACATAAATAAACATGTTTGGTATTGCTGCGTGCGTAATCGCCCAAACTATTAATTTATTACATTCCTGAGCTCGCACGGTAAACAGCGTAAGCGCAAAAAAAAAACAAAATGCAAAATTGCGTATTTTTGGTTGCATCAAATCCAGACAAAAAGTTGCATATGCGCAATCAAGGTACCAATAGAAAGAACACGTCATGGTGCAAAAAATGACATCTCACACAGTCCCATAGACGTAAGGATAAAAGCGGGATAAGCATGGGAATAGAGCGATTTTAAAGGGGTTATCCAGTGCTACAAAAACATGGCCACTTTTCCCCCTACTGTTGTCTCCAGTTGCGGTTTTAAATCCCCACCCAAACTGGAGACAACAGTAGGGGGCAAGTGGCCATGTTTTTGTAGCGCTGGATAACCCCTTTAATCCCTTAAGGACAGAGCCTGAAATGGCCTTAATGACAGAGACAAATTTTATGAAAATGACCTGTGTCACTTTAGTCATTAATAACTTCGGGATGCTTTAACCTATCCGGCTGATTCTGAGATTTTTTTTTTGTGACATATTGTACTTTACATTTCTGGTAAATTGGAGTCGATATTTATAACGAATATTTATGAAAAAACCCCAAATAACATGAAAAATTGTGAAAAAATGATTTTTCCACATAAATTATATATTAAATAGCATTATCAACATGTCTACTTTATGTTGGCAGCATTTATTAAACGATCTTTCATTTTTTTTAGACAATAGAAAGCTTAAAACATAAGCAGTAAATTTCCAAATTTTCTGTAAAATTTCAAAATCAGATATTTTTAGGGACCTGTTCAGGTTTAATGTGTCTGTATGTTAGAAAGCCCCACAAAGCACCCCATTTTAGAAACTGCACCCCCCAAGCTCTGCAAAAGCACATCCAGAAAGTGTTTTAACCCTTTAGGATAGTCACAGAAATAAAAGCTAAGTGTGTAAGAAATTTTAAAATTTTAATTTTCTGTGCAGAAATTCAATATTTTTCATATTTATAAACTTATTACCCGAGAAATTTACACCAATATTGATTGCCCCGTTTCTGTAGTTTATAGAAATACCCCACATGTGGCCCTAATGCATTGTTTAACGGAACCACAAGCCTCAGATACAAAGGAGCGCCTAGTGAATTTCAATTGCTCCGTTATATTTGGTCATTTCTGACTGTACCACTTCAGGTTGGCAGAGGCTCTGGGGTGCCAAAACGTAAAAAACACCCCTAAAGGGACACCATTTAGAAAACTACACCCCTCAAGGAATGTAACAAGGGGTGTGGTGAGCATCTGGACCCCACAGGTGCTTCACAGATTTTCAGAACAATGTGGCGTGAAAAAAAGAAAAATGTATTTTTTACACTATAACGTTCTAGCCTTCAATTTTTCATTTTCACAATGGGATAAAAGGAAAAAAAAAAAACACAAAGCGTGTAGTGCAGTTTCTCCCAAGTACAGAAATACCCCACATGTGGACATAAAGTGCCATGTGTGCGCAGGGCAAGCCTCCGAAGGGAAGGAGCGCCATTTGGATTTTGGAGGCTGGATTCGGCCAGAAAGGATGATGAACGCCATGTCGCATTTGCAGAGCCCTCATGCTGCCAAGACACTTGAAACCCCCCACAAGTGACCCCATTCTGGAAACTACACCCCTTAAGGAATCTAACAAAAGGTGTAGTGAGTATATGGACCCCACTGGTGACGGGCACAAATGTGGAACAATGTTACGTGTCACTTTCACGGTCATGGCGTTCATCATCCATTCTGGCCGAATCCAGCCTCCAAAATCCAAATGGTGCTCCTTCCCTTCGGAGGCTTGCCCTGCGCCCACATGGCGCTTTATGTCCACATGTGGGGTATTTACGGACTCGGGGAAAATTGCTCTACACATTTTGTGTGTTTTTTTTCTCTTTTAACCCCTTGTGAAAATGAAAAATTTAAGGCTAAACCAACATTATAGTGTAAAAAAATTTAATATTTCATTTTCACGCCACATTGTTCCACATTTGTGCACGTCACCAGTGGGGTCCATATGCTCACTGCACTCCTGGTTACATTCCCTAAGGGGTGTAGTTTCCATAATGGGGTCACTTGTGGGGGGTGTAGACATGTCACAGGAGAAGTGGTCGAGGGGAGGTACATCTCACCTATGTTACAGCTTAGTGTGAGATGGTAAATCTGGGAGAGATTGGTTGCTCAGCAGTGATATGCTGCTGAGTTGTTGTTTAATTTTCCGGGCCGGATTTACTGGAATGGCGGATAGGTTGGTAGTGGGATCTGCCATTCCCTCCCCCTCGATCCAGTGTGGGTTTTGGGATCAGGTGAGAAGGAAAAAAGCTCTCACAGTGTACAGGTCCTTGCTCTCAGCCAGGAGTGAAAAGCCTGCATGCTGTGTTTGCTGGGAGCAAGGGATACCACTGCTGCTGGGGATTGTCCATACCCTGCGATACTGTTATCGAAGTGCCAGAGAGGTGATCTGTTTGTTAGTTAGTGCCCAGACGGGCAAGACCTTTTGTTTTGTTTTGTTCTTAAAAAGCACGGTGTTGCTATATTTCTGTTGTGGACTGTTTATGCTACAAATAAACACCAAGCTGTTTTATAAGTCCAAGTGTGCTGCTGAACTGTGTCCAAAACACACCATCCCCCGGGAAGATCCTTACAATTGGTGCTGCGGAGCGGGCAAAATGGTTGCTAGGGGCAACGGTGTGCATCAACTTGGCTACAGCTGCTTATGTCCTGGGTGAAGGCTGCTGCTTCACTCCAAAAACAGCCAAGTAACATGGAGGAGATGATGAAGCAGTTCATGCAAGCTCAGATAGCCGCTAACCTGCGCCATGAGCAAGCGATGGCTCAACAACAGAAACTTATTGAGCACCTAATCGCAAAGCAAGAGGCGCCTGCAGGTGCTAATCCCCAGCCGGTGGCAGCAGCCGCTCCAGAGACTTTGTCGGTGAGAAGAGCTGTGCAGCAAGCGCTGCAAAAGATGACTGCTGATGATGATATTGAGGCCTACTTAACTGTCTTTGAGCGTGTGGCTGAGAGAGAAAAATTACCAGCCACTAAGTGGGCAGAAGTGATTGCGCCTTATTTAACAGGCGAACCTCAAAAGGCCTATTATGACCTCAGTGAGCAAGAGGTCAAAGTCTATCCTCGGCTAAGAGCGGAGATACTTGCCCGATTAGGAGTTACTGCTGCTGTCCGTGCCCGGAGGGTCCGCAACTGGAGCTACATTCTGGACAAGTCAGCAAGGTCCCAGATGTACGACCTGATCCATTTGGCAAGAAAGTGGTTGGAGCCAGACACCTCTACTCCTGCCCAGATCCTAGAGAGGGTCGTGATGGATCGCTACCTCCGAGCACTTCCGACTGATCTACAAAGCTGGGTGGGACAAGGTGACCCTAGGAGTGCCGACAAACTTGTCAACCTTGTGGAGAGGTTCCAGGCGACTGAGGACTACCTCCGTGATGTTCCTGTAGCACCTTCACCTCCCCGGAGTGCCAGATCTGTGCCGTCAGCTGGTAAGAGACTTCCATCTATTGGGGGAGTGTGGAGGGGTGCTGATAGAGGGAAGAGTGCTCAGGCGGTGTCTCAAGGGCAAAAGACTGGTGATGGTCCCAGGTGGCTAAGTGGCCCTAAAAAGGACTCCCTGCCAAGGAGACCAGGCCCTATCCAGTGCTGGAGATGCCATGAGACGGGACATATGTCTGCCCATTGCCCTCTTTTCACTGAGCCCATGGAGTGTGACGCTAGCCGGCGTCAGTCGCTATTTGCGGAACCGTCATGTGTTGCAGTTCCTGGACTAGAGACTGAACCGCAAGTCTGCAACATTACGGTCAATGACTTCCCTGTTAAGGCGTTGCTGGACTCAGGAAGCCTTGTCACCTTGGTGCATGCCAGCCTGGTGACTGGGGACTTTGTGCCAAAAAGATATATGAGTGTGGTGTGCATACATGGTGATACAAAAGTTTACCCTATAGTGCTGGCTAATGTCGGGACTGAACTAGGCGCTGTACAATATGAAGTGGGTGTGGTTAAAAACCTTATGCATAATGTGATATTGGGGCGTGATTTTCCATTGTTCTGGGCTCTATGGGGAAAACAACAATCCCCTGAAAGGAGTGAGGAGACCCCTAAGTCTATTGCATTACCCACGATAAATGATAAAAATGTACAGGATGAAAATGATGCTTTTCCTTTACAGGTCCTGACTGGTGAGGAAGAGGCTCCTCCCACTGCGCAGAATGTTCCAGACTTAGAGGTGTCTAGGGATAATTTTGGTACTGCACAATTACAGGACCCCACTCTCAAAAATGCGAGAGAGCAGGTCGCTGTTATGAATGGGGTACCTCAGGAACCAGAAGCTGAGGAAAAGTTTCCACATTTTTCTATGACTAATGATCTCTTCTATAGAGTCACTAAAATTAATGATGAGGTTGTGGAACAGCTTCTGGTGCCTAAGTCGTACCGGCGTCAGGTACTCGACATGGCCCATAGTCATGTCCTTGGGGGCCACTTGGGGACGGATAAAACGCAGGAGAGAGTCCTCCAGAGATTTTATTGGCCTGCGATTTATGCTGACATAAAAAAAATACTGTGAGTCGTGCCCCACATGTCAGCTTAGCGCCCCAGTGTCGCATTTCCGCAGTCCTTTGGTTTCGCTCCCCATCATAGAGGTACCTTTTGACCGCATTGCAATGGACTTGGTGGGTCCCATTGTAAAGTCGCAAGGGGACACCAGTACATTTTGGTGGTCTTAGACTACGCAACCCGCTATCCTGAGGCTGTCCCCTTAAGAAACACTGCATCTAAAACAATTGCCTGTGAGTTGTTTTATATGTTTTCCAGGGTGGGGATCCCCAAAGAAATCTTGACCGACCAAGGTACCCAGTTTATGTCAAAGGTGATGAAGGAGCTATGCAAACTGTTTAAAATCTCACACCTACGTACCTCTGTATATCATCCCCAGACAGATGGATTAGTGGAGAGGTTTAATAAAACCCTGAAACATATGTTAAAGAAAGTGGTGGAAAAAGATGGTCGGGATTGGGATCACTTACTACCTTACCTGATGTTTGCTATTAGGGAAGTGCCCCAAGCGTCCACAGGGTTCTCTCCCTTCGAATTGGTCTATGGTCGTCACCCTAGGGGTTTGTTGGATATTGCAAAAGAGACCTAGGAAAGCGAGTCCCATATAAGAGTGTTATTGAGCATGTAGCACAAATGCAGGACCGTATAGCCACTGTAATGCCCCTAGTAAGTGAACAGCTCCAGAAGGCGCAAGAGGGCCAAAGTAGAATTTACAATCGTTCTGCGAGTATCAGGACATTCAGCCCAGGTGACCGGGTACTCATACTTGTTCCCACGGTAGAAAGCAAATTCTTAGCAAAGTGGCAGGGTCCCTATGAAATTGTAGAGAAGGTCAGTGAGGTGAACTACAAGGTACACCAACCAGGTAGAAGGAAGCCTTTTCAAGTTTATCACATAAACTTGATCAAACCCTGGAAAGACAGGGAATCCTTGGTGGCGACAAACTCTGTTAATAATTTGTCACAACCAATCCCTCCGGTCAAGATTGGTGATACTCTATCAGGGTCACAGAAGCAGGAGACTAAAGAGTTTTTGCAGAAAAATAAAGACAAGTTTTCTGACCTTCCAGGGCGTACACATCTCATTCACCATCACATTGAAACCGAGCCTAGAAGCAGGGTAAACCTTAAGCCCAATAGGATACCAGAAGCACGGAGGGAGGCGGTGTCAGCCGAGGTAAAACGTATGCTTGACCTAGGAGTCATTGAGGTGTCCCAAAGCGAGTGGTCCAGCCCGATTGTGCTAATCCCAAAGCCCAATGGAACTTGGAGGTTCTGTAATGATTTTAGAAAGTTAAATGAGATCTCCAAGTTCGATGCCTACCCCATGCCCAGGGTAGATGAGTTGATTGAAAGAATGGGTAATGCCAGGTACATAACCACCCTCGATCTCACAAAAGGCTACTGGCAGATCCCCCTCACTCCTGAGGCTAAAGAGAAGACTGCATTCTCCACCCCTGATGGGCTCTTCCAATATGTAGTGATGCCATTCGGGTTACATGGAGCCCCTGCCACTTTTCAGAGGTTGAAGGATTTGATTCTGCGACCACATCGTGAGTACTCTGCTGCCTACCTCGATGATGTGGTCATCTTTAGCCCGGATTGGGAAAGTCACCTCTGTAAGGTCCAGGCGGTGTTAGATGCCATAAGCGATGCAGGGTTAACCATCAATGCATCAACCTGTTTTCCAGTGTGTGGGGAGTCACCTGGAAAATGTTTCCCTGGTGCGATACGGGGTCCCTCATATCCAGAAGCGCTGGGTCCGCTCCATGGCTGCTAAATATTAGGGCTCTATTACTGCCTCTGATATTTTCAGATCGTGCCGCAAGCTATAGTAGCTCGGGCACCGAGGGACCAGAAGAGGGGGTGCTGGTATAAAAGTTATCCCCGTACAGGTGGTGGTAACCTTTATCCAGCAGTGGGTAGATCAGTTCCCGAACGATCTTCCCACTAACTCCAAGGATGGGAGGGGGGGGGTATGCAGGATTCGGGTGTCCCTTCCTTCATACACTCTAAGGCTATGTTCACACTACGTATATTTGAGGCTGTATGTTTGAGGCTGTATAGCAACCAAAACCAGGAGTGGATTGAAAACACAGAAAGGATCTGTTCACATAATGCTGTAATTGAGTGGATGGCCGCCATTTAATGGCAAATATGTGCTGTTATTTTAAAATAACGGCCGTTATATTGAAATAATGGAAGTTATTTACTGTTATATGGCGGCCATCCACTCAATTTCAACATTGTGTGAACAGATCCTTTCTGTGTTTTCAATCCACTCCTGGTTTTGGTTGCTATGAGGACCTGACATGAGGACCAAATACAGCCTCAAATATACTGTGTGTGAACCCAGCCTAAGGGTACGTGCACACTGCGGAATCGCGACAGATATCCCTTCACGCATTCCCAGCTGGCACCCACCGGCAGACTGATGCAGGCGTGCGTCTCCGTCCGTGTCATAGACTCCATTCTATGCACGGGCGGATTCCGCTCTCCGACCAATGTGTTCATTCTTTGGATGGACGGTGGAATCCGCTCTTGCATAGAATGGAGTCTATAACACGGGGGGAGACGCGCCCACATCAGTCCGCCGGCAGGTGCCAGCTGCGGAATGCACAAAGGGTTATCCTTCGCCATTCCGCAGTGTGCACGTACCCTAAATCTGTTAGTGTACCCTGAGGTACACTCACAGAGTTTGGAGAATTTCACGCCATACCGTCATCTCTTATTGGGACGGTACTGGCGGAAAAGACATGTCTGGGGGCAGTGTACGCTACGCTACCCCCAGACACGTCACTGGATGATGAGGAGGATGAGGATGAATGGAGGAAAGAAGGACCCCCCCATTCATCCTCACTGGCTGTATCAGTGTCGGAGGCAATAATAACGTATGCGTCCGACGCCGAAAACACCCTGGGGGCCATCTTTTTACCGGGACTAGTATATGGGGTAAGTAAATGTGTTCTGGTGTAGTGTAAAACTTTATTTTGACAGTAAGAAAAAATATACCTACGCCAAAAAAGAAGCTGCTGATAAATGTCGCACTTATGTGCGGTACTTATCAGCAGACAGTGGCGGTAGGATATAGGGGGGAAAAACGTCCCTACGCCAAAAAGGAGGAGTTGCTGATCAGCGGCGCACTTACGTGATCAGCACTCAGCGGCGTTAGGGCGAATAAAAAGAAAAAAACTTTTTACCCCTAAGCAAATGATCAGTGTATAATATACCCTGATCAGCCGCTAGGGGGCAGTAGAATGGAGCTGGCGGAGATGGCCGAAGATGGGGGCGACGGAAAAGCCCAAAGAGCCATAGATTCCCGACGAAGACCGAACGAAGCCCGAACGAACCCGGAAGTGGCGGCGACGAGGAGAAGAGGACGCGCGGGGCCGCAAATCTTCGTTCCGGAGGCCAGGATCAGGTGAGTATGGTACACCTGCACCACACACACCTTTTCAGCACCCCTCAGCTACCTAGCTGAGGGGTGCAGAACCCGGCCGGACACTTTTTAACTGTTAGATCGCCGTGATGGGCCGGCCGGTACTGGCCGGCCTATCACGGCGATCGTGGGGGTGGCACCGGCGCCATCTTTGTTGGGGACACTAATGGCGATTGGTGCTGTCCCGGCCGGACCAATCGCCATTGCTTTCCAGGTCATCGGGTCACCGATGACCCGGAAAGCTGTATTCAGCTGTATTCAGCTGCTATCGGCACCCCCCGTGCCGACGAGCAGAGATGGCCTGCTATACATTATATATATGTGTGAACACACAGCGATCAGGGAAACATCGGGCGTAAATTTACGCCCTGGTGCATTAAGTACCAGGCTGCGAGGGCGTAAATGTACGCCCGATGTCGTTAAGGGGTTAAGGAACATATATTTGTTAAAAATGGTTTGAATTTTTTTACAGGCCATCAGATAATATAAAAGTTATACATATTACATATCGTTTTAATCGTAAAGACTTGAAGAACATATATAATAAGTCAGTTTTACCCCAGGGTCAACGGTGTAAAAACAAATACCCCCCAAATAAACAAAATGCGTTTGTTGTTTTTTGTTTTTTTCAATTTCACCACACATTTATTTTTTTCTGGTTTTGCAGTGTACTTTATGAAAAAATTCAGCCTGTCATTGCAAACAACAATTAGTGGCGCAAAAAATAAGAGCTCATGTGGGTTTCTACTGCACAAGCACAAGGAGGAAAAAACGAAAACGCAAAAGTTGAAATTGGCCCAGTCCTTACGTGGTTAAGCAAAGAAACATTTTCATGCATCCCTTTAAATCACATTGCCTATGACAACTAGAGATGGCATAGACAAGGGAGAAATCAAACAGCACCCACCGCTAACTGTCATTGTGTGTGTGTTAGGTGGTAAGACACATTCTACATATAAAGTGGTGTGGTTCTCATAGAAACCACGTAAATCTGAAATTGAGGCCCGTTGGTGAGGTAAGCCCTCTAAAAATTGTGGGAGTTACAGGAGAACTGATAACAATACAGTCTTCTTAAGAGACTCTGTAATTTAAATGTTCACATTTTAAATCCTTTAAAGAGTATCCAAAAAAAGGCAAACTGAAATTGAATTTGATGGAAAAACCACCCGCTACTACCGTCTCTACTGACTTGATCGATCCTGCCTGCTAAACAGTGACTTCTTTCACCTAAACACAGAATTCAAGGAAAAAAGAGAACTTGTCTCTGCGCAGACCGCATATACTGTAGTATAACTGAATTTATTACTTTATGATCCTCAGGTAACACATTTCAGGAGTGCTGGGCCCCCTTTCTCAAGCCTTCAGGATATTTAAAATACAGCACACGAAGTAGCACATATATATACACATATCGATAAGCACAGGTACATGTCCACATGTTAACGGAAGTGCGGTATTAGCCCGTTAGAAAAGTTTCTGTTTGTATTTCTTATGATCGCAAATTGTGTAGTAAAACTCATATCTAACACAATTCATCAGAGCGATCATACTTAGAGGGAACATAAATATAGAACCATCTTATTACTGCATATATAAAAGATCATTTGGTAACCAACTAATTGGGCTCACCTGCATATACGTAATATATATATATATTTATGTTCCCCCTAATTATGATCGCTCTGATGAATTTTGTCCATTGATTTATTAGACACCTATCAGTTCCCTCAAAGATGCACTAGGGTTAACTTTTCTTTTCTTTCTGTCATTCTTCACCGTGCAGGACCTGCTGCATACTCCGGTTGCTATGGTGCTGATTTGAGGGAGCATGCGCAAAGGTCCTGCGCCAATGGGGGAGACCGGACAAACGCCGACATGTAAGTGTCTTTAATTTAAGCTATTCTTTTTGCTGCTATTAGGTTACTTTAGCTTACTTGTGTCGAATATGAGTGTTACTACACAATTTGCAATCATAAGAAATACAAAAAGAGACTTTTCTGACGGACTAATACTGCACTTCCGGTAAACATGTGTGTGGGCATGTACCTGTGCTCATCGATATGTGACTATATATGTGCTACTTTGTGTGCTGTATTTTAAATATCCTGGAGGTTTGAGAAAGGGGGCCCAGCACTCCTGAAATGCGTTACCTGAGCATCATGTACTAATAAATTGTTATACTATATGCAGTCTGTGGGGAGTCAAGATCTATTTTTTCCTTAGATTCTGTTTATGACTACCCATACTCGCTTGCACTACAGTTGACAGTCTCCAGCAGCGGCTGGTACATCTACCTCCTGTTTTGTGCTGTATAGTGGTTGTGGCTTCTCACAACCACATCAGGTGAGCCTAAACCTTATTGTCTGCTTTATTGCCTCGCTAGTTGTTGTTGAGTATATGGTGTCACCCTATGAGGTGCTCTGTCCTGCTTTTTTGCAGTTTTCTTGTCTTCTTCCAGCTAAAAACATATAAAAACAAAATTACCAGGCCCTTGAAGTGAGTCCTTCAAAAATTGATTTTGTGGTGAGGCCTCCAACATATCAATTCGATTTAATTTACCCCAAAAAAAAAAAAAAAAAAAAAAAAAAGATAAATGAAACATTGAATTCATGTTAATTTGAAATCGAAGATTAAAGCTGGCCTCTGCCTTTGAAACAGCTGCAAAATGAAAGAGAGGCAGAGGACACCCCAAACAAGTTATTATCCACAAATTAAATTGTTTGAAATGGACAACACAAGGATCCTAATAAAATAGCAAGATTATGATTAAAAGTTGAATGTTTTTGCACCACACAAGTTTTTGCCCTAACAAGGGCTTTAGAGGTCTCTCTAAACTAAAATTACCTAATAACTATCTCACTCTGCTACACACTATCTCCCTCTCTAGCTACAAGTAGCATCTGATAATGAATCTCAAATCCACTACTCTATACATGCCCATTGAGATGAGCACTCCAAAATTAGCTTGAGGCCCTTGAGGTGAGCCCCCGAAAAAGGTATGAGCATAGTCCTCTTAAAAATTACATGGAGGCCCTTGAAAGAGCCCCTGTGCTCTATCCCACTTAGCCCAGTGCTTGGCTTCCAAGTGACGCTGCATGCCTAAGGTCGTCATGTTGCTCTTCTCGGAGCCCCTACTCAGCTTTGAGTGGCAGAGTGTGCTAACTTGCGCTAACTTCATCATACGCGCACACATTAAAAAAAATACCCAAAGAAGGTGTCCTTAATGGGGGAGTTTTTCGGGAATGCCTGCTACGGGGAAAAGCTGGAGCCCTGCTGCCTCTGCCCTGCGTTCTCTCAGTGGACTGTCCTCTGCCTTTTGCAGTGAGGCACAGCCCCCCTCATCTCCACTGCTTTCCCTGCTGGACATCACCCCTGGCTAGGTCATGTTGGTGACTTCATCATCTGGCATCTCCTCTTTCACACTCTGCTCATCCTCCGCCCACTCATACCAACAGCCTCTCCCCAAAGGCAACTGTGTCTCGTCATCAATGACAATTTGATGTGCAGGTTGCTGGTACACAACACCAAAGTCACCAGGAGATGGCAGATGCTCCAGTGTTTGGGCATCACTACACAGAAAATCCTAAGGTAGCTCCAGGGATTCTTCAAATACTTTTAATGGAGACCAATTCAGGAAAAAGATCCGGAAAGAGCTCCTTTGGCAGGTTGAGAGGAAGGAATGGACTGGGTAGATGATTGGGTGCTGGACAAGTGAGTGGAAGCATTATTGGCTGTCCACTTTACCACCTGTTCAAGCTGCTCGGGCCTCAGCACCGGTGTACCCTGGCCCCTGCTTAATTGTCCAATGAACCCAGGGATGCTGGATGGATGTAATGCTGGCCTCCCCTTACCAGAACGCATTGCATCTCCACTCCTGTGACTTGTGTCCCCACTGGCATTTTCGCACCCCTGTCCTTGTCCTCATCCCCTCACGCTAGCCTTACGCATTGTATCCGTACAAGGCTTTTCAATTCCGTACAGCACCCAGAACAGTGGCAACACGCTTAGATTTTTGAACTTGGCACACAAGGAGTATACAGCTGTATACCCTCACTGATGTAATGCAAGAATGCCCTACAGCAGGCAACAGACGTTAATTTGTTTATAACGTGCCACACAGCACACAGAACAGTGGCAACACACTTGATTTTTAAACTTGGCAGACAAGGAGTATACAGCTGTGTACCCTATACTGACATATACACTGCAGCCTACTCACACTGCACTCCAGCTGCCTGTCTGTATGACAACACCTATGTGCTTGTAATGCTAGCCGGTTTAATAGCTGTGTATCTTTGGCTAAATGTGTTTTTTTCTATAATTTTAGCCCTAAAAAGGGCATTTGTGGATCTCTCCTGCCTAATATGACCTAATCCCTGATTGTCCCTGCTACACACTGTCTCTCTCTCTAGCCCAAAGTCTCATCTGAATCCTGATCTCAAATACACTATCCTACACAACTATTAATTTTCACTGCCTGTGTGCTCCTAGTGCCTGTACCACACCCCCTGCATAGTTATTGGTTAAAAAAAACACCAGGGAAGGAGGGAGGGAATTCAAATTTTTACTGTGTTTCTGATCGAATACTCAATCGAAATTAAGTATTTGATCGAATACTTACTCAATCGAGTAGTACTCACTCATCTGTACTCCTGCACACCATATTATGCGTTCTCCACAAGCAGCATTATTTGGTCCTAAGTCCACCACTGCAGTTCCATGAGACTTTTTCTACTTGCTCACTTTCTTCATACAGAGCTAAGAACATATTTAGAAGCTTCTTCACCTGTGTCTCCGGGAAGAAGCATTTATCCTGTTTTAAAATAAATGAGGTTTTAAAGCCCAGGAGTCATTCCCCAGGCGAGTCCAGCTTGTGTCAACTTATTCTCTGGCTTTGTACCTAATTACATTAGTCTACCCCAAATGTGTTTTGGTAGAATTACTATTGAGGTCACTTTATAAGGGCAAATGGGTTGATACTGTGTTGTGAATAAGTTGCATCAACATGTGTCAATGTGTGTCAACTCTCCTGTTGGATTAGACTCTCCATTTGGGGTAACTCTCCATTTTGTATTAGAAAATCTGCCTCAAAGTGCCCAAATAGTATAACACAAAGAGGACCAGACAATAATTGTCAACGAGGGCTAGAACAATTTTCTTGTATATTATTTTATGTTTTGGGATTTATATTTAATAATTGAGAAGACAATCCCCTTATCTGGATCAGACACATTTTTAGTTGGCTACACTACCGTTCAAAAGTTTGGGGTCACATTTAAATGTCCTTATTTTTGAAGGAAAAGCACTGTACTTTTCAATGAAGATAACTTTAAACTAGTCCTAACTTTAAACAAATAGACTCTATACATTGCTAATGTGGTAAATGACTATTCTAGCTGCAAATGTCTGGTTTTTAGTGCAATATCTACATAGGTGTATAGAGGCCCATTTCTAGCAACTATCACTCCAGTGTTCTAATGGTACAATGTGTTTGCTCATTGGCTAAGAAGGCTAATTGATGATTAGAAAACCCTTGTGCAATCATGTTCACACATCTGAAAACAGTCTAGCTCGTTACAGAAGCTACAAAACTGACCTTCCTTTGAGCAGATTGTGTTTCTGGAGAATCACATTTGTGGGGTCAATTAAACGCTCAAAATGGCCAGAAAAAGAGAACTTTCATCTGAAACTCGACAGTCTATTCTTGTTCTTAGAAATTAAGGCTATTCCATGTGAGAAATTGCTAAAAAATTGAAGATTTCCTACAACGGTGTGTACTACTCCCTTCAGAGGACAGCACAAACAGGCTCTAACCAGAGTAGAAAAAGAAGTGCGAGGCCGTGTTGCACAACTAAGCAAGAAGATAAGCACATTAGAGTCTCTTGTTTGAGAAACAGACGGCTCACAGGTCCCCAACTGGCATCTTCATTAAATAGTACCCGCAAAACACCAGTGTTAACATCTACAGTGAAGAGGCGGCTGTGGGATTTTGGGCTTCAGGGCAGAGTGGCAAAGAAAAAGCCATATCTGAGACTGTCCAATAAAAGAAAAAGATTAAGATGGGCAAAAGAATACAGACATTGGACAGAGGAAGACTGGAAAAAAGTGTTGTGGATGGATGAATCCAAGTTTGAGGTGTTTGAATCACAAAGAAGACGCAGACGCAGAACAAATGAAAAGATGCTGGAAGAATGCCTGACGCCATCTGTTAAGCATGGTGGAGGTAATGTGATGGTCTGGGGTTGCTTTGGTGCTGGTAAGGTGGGAGATTTGTACAGGGTAAAAGGAATTCTGAATAAGGAAGGCTATCACTCAATTTTGCAACGCCATGCCATACCCAGTGGACAGCGCTTGATTGGAGCCAATTTCATCCTACAACAGGACAATGACCCTTAACACACCTCCAAATTGTGCAAGAACTATTTACAGCAGAATCAGGCAGCTGGTATTCTATCGGTAATGGAGTGGCCAGCGCAGTCACCAGATCAGAACCCTATTGAGCTGTTATGGGAGCAGCTTGACCGTATGGTACGCCAGAAGTGCCCATCCAACCAATCCAACTTGTGAGAGCTTCTTCTAGAAGCGTGGGGTGCAATTTCTCCAGCTGCAAAAAGAGGATTCTTTGACGAAAGCAAAGTTTGATGTAAAAACAATGTTATTTCAAATACAAATCATTATTTCTAACCTTGTCAATGTCTTGACTCTATTTTCTATTCATTTCACAACGTATAGTGGTGAATAAGTGTGACTTTTCATGGAAAACACTAAATTGGGTGACCCCAAACTTTTGAACGGTAGTGTATATGTTATGCCTAGTGACCATGTTCTTTACGTAAACCAACACCATAGATGACCACTTTTTAAACCATATATGGAAAAACAGAAGAGATATGGCTCTTAGAATGTAAGGAGTCACAAATTTGTCCAAAATCCCCCAAGAGGGAAAGGTATAGAAAAACAAAGAAAAAAATGAATTCATTATAATATATTATATGATCAGGTATAATAAAAAAAAAATTCTGGCATAAGTGTGTAAGAGTAGCCCATAATCCTTTATAAAAATTATTTTATAAAACCTATAAAAGTCTCTATTTAAAGGGAATCTGTCATTACTTTCATTCTGCCTCAACCACAAGTCATCTGGGCAGTCCTTGGTAGATTCTTCCTATCCAGTTGGCCATGATTAGAAAGTAGATGCAGCAACTGAGAAAAGCAGTGGTTAAAACTAGAGATGAGCAAATCACTTTGAAATTTGTTTCACAAAGTTTGTGAATATTTGCAAATTGCATACAAACAAATTTAATTAAAAATAGTGGTGAGCGAACATGTTTGTAAATGTTTGTATGTTCGTGTGAACATGCCGCAAATTGTCTGTGCTCACCAATACATACAATTTGTCCGATGATCGGAATGGTTACAACAATAATTTCCGAACAAGCGAACCCATATCTTCGCAACTGCGTAATGTTCACAACTGAGTCATGTACACAATTGCTTAAGTGTAAGCTAACATATGCATTCACTATTGCGGCCGCCATGTTTAGCGAATTTGAAAAGCGAATCTGGCGAATTTGCGAATCGCTATAAGGCGAATTAAATGCCTGATTCACTGTGAATCGGAATTCATCAGATTCGCTTTGTTCACCTTTAGTTAAATTCAAATTCATTATATCTATATCATAAAAATGAAAGTCTGTCTGTCCGTCTGTCCTCTATAGACTTCCAAAACGCCTGAACCGTTTGACTACAAATTTGGTCCACAGATACACTGGGTGCCAGGGAAGGTAAGAGCGAAGGTCCCGTCCTTGCCAGATGTTTAGAAGGGGAGGGGGAAGAGCGCCTCATAGAAATGAATGGGAAAATCTCCACACTGCACACACAGGTGACATAATTAGCGCTGCAGCTTCCAAGCCATAATGGCAGCTGGAAGCCTTAGCAACCAGTAGGATTACTACTTTCATTTTGAAAGGGAGCTGGAATCTAATTGGTTTCTAGGGCAGCTGCCTCCGAACAGATCCACAGAAATGGTAGACCCCCTACTATGGTAGACCCCCTACTATGGAGACCCCCTACTCCAACTATACAGTACAGGTATACTGGACACTAAAGGTATACAGGACTCCAAAACTACACACTACAGGTACACAGGACCTCCACCACCTATATACTACAGGCATACAGGAACTCCCTAATCTAACTATACACTACAGGTATACAGGATCCCCAAAACTATACACTACAGGTATACAGGACCCCCAAAACTATACACTACAGGTAAACAGGACACCCAAACTATATACTACATGGATACAGGACCTCCACCAACTATATACTACAGATATACAGGACCCCCAAACTATATACTACAAATATACAGGACACCTCCCCCCAAACTTTACACTACAAGTATACAGCACCTTCACCAACTATATACTACAGGTACACAGGATCAAAAAACTATACACTACACCTCCACCAACTATACAATACAGGTATACTGGACCCCCCCCCCCTCCAACTCTGCACTACAGGTAAACAGCACCTTCAACAACTATACACAACACTTATATAGGACCCCCAAAATATACAGTGGAGGTATACATGACAACCCCCTCTAAACTACAGGTAAACAACACCTTCACCAACTATATACTACAAGTATACAGGTTCCCCTAACTCTACACTACAGGTATACACCACCTTTACCAACTATATATACTACAGGTACACAGGATCCCAAAACTATATACTTCAGGTGTACTGGACCCCCAAACTATACACTACAGGTATACAGGACCCCCAAATTAGACACTACAGGTATACCGGAACCCCAAACTATAAAATACAGCTATCCAGGATGCTCAAACTATAAACTACAGGTATACAAAACTTCACCAACTATATACTACAGGTATATAGCACCTTTAACAACTACTGTATATACAACAGGTATACAGGACCCCCAAACTATACAGAACATGTATACAGCCCCCCTCCCAACTATACACTACAGGTATATAGGACTCCACTCAACTGTACACTACAGGTATACAGACCCCCCACCTATACACTACAGGTATACAGGACCCCCCTCAACTGTACACTACAGATATACAGACCCCCTTCAACTATATACTACAGGTATACACTAATTCCACTGATTAACTCTTAAATCTTTTAGACGATTGCAGTTTCCTGTTAAGCACCATTTGCAATGACAATAAACAAGGCCCAAGGCTGATCACTGTGGTGGTATAAATCTGTATTCTGCATGTTTCCACATGGACAATTGTATGTTGCTGCTCCAGAGTTGTATCAGGTAAAAATCTTTATGTCAATGCACGTGGAATTAACATTGCCAATGTTGTATCTAATGAGGCTAAATACAACGCTGCCAATGTTGTATATAACCAGGCTATGTATACAGTCTGATCACATGACATCTCAGTTTGGCTTTTAGGTATTTAGGATGTTTAAAGTTTTTAATTTATTTCTAATGTGCATAAGCTTCAATTTACATAAACAGTGCAGAACTGTCAGGTATATAGGGCTTTAGAGGGCTCCTGGTTAAACAAAAAAAAGGGGCATAGATTGGCCTCCTGGGCACCCTTGGAACAAATCTAAGTAACACATTGACACTTTATACTCGGGCAGTGCCGGGTACATTTTATAGTCTAGTTGCATAGAATTGTTATTGATGTCCTCTACATTAAGAAAAGAAACAAAAACAAAAAGAACCGAGCAATAGGCAGTGATTATGTTCTATTTGATTCATATACTGAGCTTTGTAAGATATTTAAAAACACCATAAATTTTGTCTTGAATACTAATTAGAATAACTGTATCAATTCTCTCATCCGGGAGATGAATAGTGTGCTCTATTTAATTAATTAAAATGAATCAATTATCTTCTCGTGAAAATTAAAATTATTAATCTTTGCCCAGCTGCCTGATTTTCATCAATAAAAGGACTGCTATGTAATTTCTGTTCAGCAGAGAAAGAAAATGAAAATAGCTGAGGATATTCCCTCCTTCCCATGTAGTTAGCATTTAAATTAAATACAAATCAGTGTAAAATATGTAAAATCAATTTTTTCCAATGAATTGGAACTATTACATTGATATGCAGCACATGTGTAGATACATTTTGTGTTGGGTTTGTTTTTTGAAGGAGTTCTTTGATCCTTTCCATTGTTTCAGCTGACAGTTGTCTTGTTCTTGTTTGAATATCTAAGTCTGACAGCTTGAAAAGGACTGTAAGTACACCTTTCTTACCAGGTTCATACAATTGTTATACTTGAGCTTTTCTACACCAAGGTTCAGGCACACTACAATTGAATGTGGACCTAGCCTTATTGAGGGATTTGAAAAAGTGTGAAGTATAGGCAGAAAAGTGACCAAATTTAAGGTAGCTACTGTACGTATGTACAGTATGGTAAAAGACATGTTTGATGACCCAGGCATGCAAGATTTTGTATGTAGAGGTAGGTGTTGCAGTACCGCTATGGCACTATTACAGGAATTGGAGTGGTAGTACTTGTACCTAGGTCCCAGCACACACCTGTTAAAGGTCTCCCTTGTATGCCCTCTGTAGTGTGGTGCAAGGTACTATATGACCAGGCGTAACTGTGAAAGTGTAGTCCTTACTTTGCAGCCTCTTAAAGGCAGTGTATGACAGCATTCACTAGGTAAGTTTTGAGCTTGAGGTTTATTTTGCCGAGTTCCCTTTAAGAGTTTTTGGTTAATCATGCTTAAGTAGGTAAGCTTATGGTGCGTTTACACGAAGCGATAATTGGCCCGATCGTACGATTAACGATGTCGGAGTAACGATTTTTTTTCATAACGATCAGCGTTTAGATGGTACGATATATCGTACGTAAAAATCGTTTAGCGATAGCGCGCCCGCTGCCCGGCCCCCCGCTCGCAGCCCGCCCCCCCGCTCATCCGCAGCCCCCTGCGCCGGCTCGATCGCCACCCCCGCCGCTCTGATCAGTGCTGTCTTGCATTGATTGGCTGAAGAGGGGAGCCGGAAATTTCAAACGGCTCCTCTTCAGCCAATCAGTGCGGAAGAGGAGCACTGGGCGATCGGGGCGGCGGGGGCGATCGGGGCGGCGGCGGTGACGGCGGTGGGGGGGGTGACTGGAGCGGCGGGTGGTGATCAGAGCGGCGGGTGGTGATCAGAGCGGCGGCGGCGGCGATAAGAGCGGCGGGGGTAGCGATCTAGCGGGGGGCCGGGCGGGGCTACGGGCGGCGGGCGGCCGGACTATCGCGCAACGACTGTTTACACGGAACGATCAGCGAATTTTTTGCGAACGACGAATGACGATTTGATGACATGTTGAAAGATCAAAACGGACGATTGCTCGTTCGTCGTTTGATCGTTCGCTGCGTTTACACATACGATTATCGTCCAAATTCTTTTTTTTTTTAATTTTTAAATCTTTTATTTTTCCAATAGAACACTCCACAACACAAATATTTTTGTGAAGGACAGTAAGAAAATAATCACATTATATACATTTATAAACCCACCCCCCCTTTCCCCTCCCCCCTCCCCACCTTACCACCCACCCCACGAGAAAGAGAGAAAGACAAACACCAAAAAAAAAAAAAAAAAAAAAAAAAAAAAAAACGCCAAACACCAATTATATATCTATAAATAAATAAATATTTGCAAGAATTTACCTAGGGGGAAACCCAAAAAGCAAAGGAAAGGAGGAGATCCATTTATCAGTTATCTTTCAAGAATTACCCCCACAGTTATCCCATTTCCTCCAAATATTCCTACATCTTCTTTCTGATTTTACAGAATTCTTCTTAGCTAACATTAATTCATATTTACATATTTTATCTACTAATTCCTTCCACTGCCAAAAACTGGGTGAATCAGTCACTCCCCACTTCCTAGCAATCATCACCTTAACCAAAAGGAACAATTTATTTTTAAGGGAACCCTCCTTTCCGTCATTTGGGAATCCCCCCAATAGTATTTGGGAAAGATCTGACCCAGACTCCATTTGCAGATCATCTCGCATATATGCCATAACCTTTTTCCATAGTATTTGGACTTTTTCACAGTCCCATAGTAGATGCATAAAATCAGCTTGTTCCCTCAGACATTTTGGACACTCTGAGTTATTTCTGTACCCTCTCTTCATTGCATTTAAAGGGGAAAAATAAACCCTATACAACATTTTTAGGACTATAAGTCTGTAGGGCTCATTACAACTAACCAAACCAGAATTAGCAATGATAGTACTCCAATTATCTCCATGGATTTCTCCAATAAGTAAGTCCCATTTATCTTTCAGCATCTCTAATTGCCCTTTTCCTGTTTCTCTGATCAACATTCTATATAAAGGGGTTAGGAACTTCCCAGCTGTACCTGACTCCTTAATGTACTCAATTATACTGTGATCACTGATATTCCATAATTCCTTATTTATTGTATGTGTAAAAGCATTTTTAATTTGTGCATACCAAAATACTTGTGAGTCTAACAACCCCCAATCCCTCTTACATTCTTCCCATGTAATTAATTTACCATCTCTTACTACCTGTGATAGATAATTTACCCCTTTCTGTCTCCAGAACTGTGTATTATTAATCTTAAAAAACTCTTTCAGATTGCTATTTTGCCATAGTGGGGTGAACCCTAACCCTCCCTTTATTTTGCATATTCTCTTAATGCTTACCCATACTTTACTATACATATCTGATTGTGTAAGTGAACTTTTACCTCCAAAGTTAGCCTCAACAGCTTCTACTACATCCCTGTGCACCCCTTTACCTAACCCCAACATATAATTGAGCACTGCCGACTTCTGCCCTCGCTTAATATCTTGTGCCTTTGCTGCCAAAAAGTATTTTTGAAAATCCGGCAATCCTATCCCTCCTTCCCCCGTTCTCTGTGTCCATGTACTATATTTTAACTTTGGCTTCTTCCCACCCCAAATAAAAAAATTCATCATTTTCATTAATTTTTGGAACCATGCATTAGAAATCCAGATCGGGGACGCATAAAGAAAAAATAATACCTGCGGTAAGAAAATCATTTTAATAATTGCAATCCGATCTGCTATAGATATAGGCATCTTAATCCATATCTCTATTTTACTCCGGATTTTTTTCATCAACGGCTGTAAGTTTAGCTCTGAGAACTTAGCAATCTGCGCGGGGGATTAATATTCCCAAATACTCTAACGCTACTCCCGGTTTTAAAACCGCGACAGGGAGAGAAACCCCAGATATGTCTTCTCCGATTGGCAGCAGGGACGATTTCTCCCAATTAATTTTCAGCCCAGAAAATTGTCCATACTCCTCGATTACAGCCATAACTTTCGGGATGCCATCCCTCCAATCCCTCAGAAAAACCAGCACATCATCCGCATAAAAAAGAAATCTATCCTTTACCCCTTCTAAACCAAACCCCTCCAGATCTTCCATTTCCCTAAATTTCATTGCCAAAGGCTCCATATATAAGGCAAACAGTAGCGGCGAAAGGGGGCACCCCTGCCTAGTCCCCCTGGTAAGGTTAAACCACCCAGTATGCCCCTCATTCACCGCCACCCTCGCCCTAGGAGTCTCGTATAACAGTTTTACCCAACTTATAAAATTATCCCCCAAATCAAATGCCTCCAAAACCTTCCAGAGGAACCCCCACTTCACCCTATCAAACGCCTTCATTGCATCTAAAGACAGGATGGAGTGGGGGGCCTCTGTTTCTAACTGAACATTCGCAAAAACTCTACTAATATTATCAAATATAGATCTCCCCGGGACAAATCCAGCTTGCTCTCCCCCAATCAAATCAGGAGCAACTTTTGCCAGCCTGAGTGCTAGCATTTTAGCTATGATCTTATAGTCTGTATTTAGCAATGATATGGGGCGATATGACTCAATTCTGCTACTATCCTTATTCTTCTTCCTAATCAGTGATATGCTGGCTTCATACATAGAGGGTGGAAGGATGGCATCTTTACAGGATTCATTAAACATTTTATGTAACAGGGGAGCTAGAACCTCAGCGTGTTCCTTATATAATTCGGATGGGAGACCATCCGTTCCAGGGGCAGATTGTCCTCTACAACTCCTGATAGCTTCCAGAATTTCCTGCACCGTAAACGGACTGTTTAGCATCCCTTTCCTAGCTGCGCTGATTTTAGGTAGTGAGATAGAATTTAAATAGCTCTCATATTCCTGACCCTGATGAGTATCAGAAGATGTATATAAATCTGAAAAAAAATCAAAAACTATACTCTCCATTTCTACCAAGTTATTCACAACATTACCTTCTTTGTTAACTAGTGAAGGAATATATTTCTTTTCCTCTTGGGACCTAATTATCCCTGCTACCAATTTCCCCGGCTTCCCTCCTTCTGAAAAATATTTCTGTCCCCCAAAAAAAATCTTCTGCTGTGCTTTTTCCTTAAGGTAGTCCGCAAAAGACTTTTGCGTCTCCCCTACTTTCCCTCCATTCTCCAACGTTGGAGATAGACCAAAAGTCTCCTCTGCCGATCTTACTGCTTCTTTAAGTTCCAATTCTTTAGCATAGAAGGATTTCTTCTTATAAGTAATATAAATAAATCCCTCTAAGGTAAGCCTTAAGGGCATCCCATACATATCCTATCCTGGTAGACTCCTTATTACGTTCCCAAAACATTAATATCTCTCCCTTTATAACTTGTTTGTTATCTAGTAAGGATAACCAATGCGGATTCAGCCTAAAGGACCTCCTCCCCCCGTTTCCCCCTGCGAGACCTCCAATCACTGCCACCATCGGAGAGTGGTCGGATACCGACCTAACCTCATATGACATTTTAGAAATATACCTCAACGCCCGGTCGTTCCCGAACACCAGGTCAATTCTGGAGGCTGACCCAGAGGACGTTCCAAAACAGGAAAATGCCACTGAATCACCATATAAATATCTCCAAACGTCCTTCAGGCCAGCCTCCGTCATGACCCTATTCAATGGGGACTCTCCCACCTGTACTCTCTGCATTTTCCCCCTTCTATCTTCGTATGAGTTCATGACTGCGTTAAAGTCCCCGCAAACAAAAACAGGTAGGTTTGGTCTTATCATTAGATATTCAATTAGGTCGATGATCGGTTGTCGTGCAAACGGTGGAGGGATATAAAAAGCAGCTAACACCATCTCGGTATTGTACACTACACAATGTAAAAAAATAAAGCGCCCTTTATTATCTATTTTCTTATGGAGCAGTCTGAAAGGAACTTTTTTGTGTATATATATTGACACTCCTGCCGAATAGCTAGTGAATACTGCGTGAAACTCATGGCTAGCCCATTTACGAAGCATCCTATTCTTGGTTTCTAAAGTGCCATGAGTCTCACCCAGACACACTATAGCCGGTAACTGTCTAGTGATTAAATCATAAATCGCACACCTCTTAATTTTGTCCGCCATACCCCTTACATTCCAGTAAAATAACTTAACTCTACTTAACTCCATTTAAGGAAAAAAAAAAAAAAAAAAAAAAAAAAAATGGAAAAAAAAAAAAAAAAAGTTCTTCGTCCAAATTCGATCGTTATCGCGCAAATTTGCCCAATAATCGTTACGTGTAAACGCACCATAAGAGTAGGCAATGCTTTACTTTGTGACAAAGATTCTGGTATTTACTGATTCATGAATTGTATACAAATTAATTTTATTAAAACAGGCAAACTATAGTAGCTACAATAGTGGGACTATTACAGAGGAGTGATTTTTTTCAACTGCTGTTGCTGTGACAGTGTCAAAATTGGAAAATGTCAATTTCTTAAAAATGTCAATCAGCCTATCAATCGTTTAATTTCCACCATGAACAGTAGTGGACATTGGTGGATCAGCGGTGTAATATGAATGTTCTCCCAGGGCAGCAGTGGACATTGGTAAATGAGCACCCAGTGAAATATTAATATGGACACTGTGGTCACTGTGACTTTCTATAATCCACAACCAGCACCAAGTGACTTGGTATAATGAACAATAGTCACCCAGTTACTTGGTAAACCACCCACAAACCCTCCTTTCCCCTCTGTCCCTATGTCTCTGTATTTCTCTCCCTGCTCTAACTGCCTACTGCAACCTGCTCTCCACTTTACACAGCCAACTGTCCGCCTCCAGGAAGCCAATCACCCTACATAGGGGGTGAGGGGGGTGCTGACATCACAGTGGGGTTTGCAACTGATTAGATGGGCACAAAGGATATGGACAATCCTTTGCTCCCGCTTAGAGACAGCTCTGTAAGGTAACATGTGCAGCTGCCATGTTTTTGTGAATTTGCAAAGTGTATCTGGCAAATTTAATGCAAATTGTAAGTCGTCAGAATCACTTTGCTCATCTGTAATGAAGTGCATCAGTGAAAAATAAATTTCTCCAACCACTTTGAATAAGCCCTTGTTTAGATTGGTAGGACTTGAGACAGACTTGATTTCTATAATCCTCCCCAGCATGGACATGTGTTGTTCCCTCGCCTGTTGTAGTTAAGCCCTTGGAGTTTTTAGCAGGCCATGGCCTGGCTTTCAGTAACTTGTAGGGCCAGGCCCTAGCAAATGATGTCCTCTGCTTTGCTTTGCTGTACTGGGCTAAGCTCTCGCAGAACTCAGCACTAATTTGAGCATGTGGCTTGTAGACTGCAATGGGGCTCCCTGTAGGTGGAGAGTGGCCTGATGTAGCTCAGCACACAAGCTTCCTTTAAGCCTTTATATAAAACCATGTGAAACCTTTAAAGAGTAGATTTTGTGTTAGCAAAACACAACAATCACTGAGCTCAAGGAGATCAGCAAAAAAAAAAAAAAAACTTAATGGAGTACTCATTGAAGAATCTCCATTGATACATTGCCCCCTGAAAAAAGGTCAGTGGAGCCTCAGTCATGAGTTTCCAACCATGAAAACAGCCAGACATCCCTCTTGGGAAGGCAACTCGTTGGTAAGGTCACCAAACTGCCCTCATATGTAGCCCTGAGTCCCACTGAGTTGCGAGTATTAGGACCCAACTAGGGAAATACCAGGGTGGCCCTCTTTGTGTCAAAGTCCAACTGAGATGTGAGTATTGCAACATGACAAGGGAATTACCAAAGCCAGGCATCCATCCACAGTTAGCTGTTTTAGGGTGTTTTCCCCTCATCAGTGTGGAGTAGGATTCGAGTTAACAGGGACAATTAATAGTAGACTAGCAAAACGCAAAACCGCTCAAGGAGATCAGCAAAAAAAAACAACACAAAAAAAAAACCACTCGTTCAAGAGTCTCCATTGAGCTTAGTTCCTTATCATTAGGAACACCCCCTGGCAAGATTTTTTCCTAGTCATCCCTTGTCTAAACAGTGCACATGTGCCATAGCCACACAGGTGCTGTTTAGACAAAGGATGAATAGAAATCCTGCCTAGGGGTGTTCCTAATGATGAGGAGGGTGGGGGAGGAAGGGAGGAGAGGTTTTGCAGACCTGGGGCACAGACACAGGCGCATTTTAAAAGACACGACTGGTAAGGATTTACTCTTATCAAATGGATGGTGCTAACGGTTTGGTAGGGTGGGGTGGTGGATACAGAGTCACCTTAAGTAAAGTAATAGTTTCTCATGTTGCTTCTGTTCTTTCCCCTAACTAACCTAACATTGTGTCCCCTTGTTCTTGTGTTCAATTTTATATTTAAAACACTTCCCTCCTGAACCTTATTTAGCCCTTTAACAGGTTTCGATAATGTCCCCTCATTTCCCTTCTTTCCTCCAGACTATATATCTCAATAGACCAAAACTGATGAAGAAAACTATACCAAATATTGGATGGGCTACTTATATCTATATGTTTTTGTTTTGTTTTAGCTTATCTGCCCATTTGAAGGATATTGGTATTCATAAGGTTTACAGTATATGAGTTACATTTTAACAAAAGGATTTACATGATCTAAATCTTATAAACTGTATGGATTTGTGACTTAACTTGATTTCTAAAAGATTCTCTTAATACACAGGAGCAATATGTAGAAGACTAAGCAGAGATTAGCAGTGTGTATTGTTTTCTTCCTGTTTCTACGGTACTCTGAATAGCTGATGTAATTTACAACACTGACTTTTTCTTGAGAAACACAAAAAAATAGATTTTTGAAATACTGCAAAAGGCATTTAATAGCTGTTGAAATATATTACAAATTGCTTTAAGCAATAGTAGCTTTCCTGAATTAAAAATGTTCCCTTTGTACATGCCCTGGAAAGACAGGACCATCATTTTAAATTGTTTTTTAAAAAAAAAAAAGACAAAGAGCATAATAAGTATATTTAAAAACATATAAAAGAAATCAATCATTTAGTTTTTTAGAACCTGCATACTATTCATTGATATTGACTGAACCCCTTAACGACAAAGGGCGTATATTTACGCCCTATTGCCGGTAAGGGCGTTTAGAGCGGGGCCGCACGGCGACCCTGCTCTGAACTGCGGCAGTCCCAGGTGCCGCTTGTAGCCCGGGACCGCAGGTATTAGCGGGCGCGGTCCGATCGCCGTGCCCGCTAATACAGTAATTAGATGCAGCTGTCAAACATGACAGCTGCATCAGATTACCGGATTCAGCTTATCCCTCGTGTCTAGTGGCGGAGATCGCTCCCCCGGGACGTTATCCCGAAGGAGCGATCTCCTTGTCTGAAGCCGACCGGGGACCGCTTCAGCAGCCGGAAGTAAACGAGTGCCTATCTCATGGATCTCTGCAGCATATCTATGCTGCAGAGATCTCTATGAGAGATCAGTGTACTTATACTAGAAGTCCCCTAGGGGGGCTTCTAGTATAAGTGTAAAAGTTAAAAAAAAGTGTTGTTGTCAATAAAAAGCCCCCTCCCCTAATAAAAGTCAGAATCACCCCCTTTTCCCAGGTTATAAATAAAAGTAAATAAATAAACATGTTTGCTATCGCCGCGTGCGTAATCGCCCGAACTATTAATTAATCTGATTCCTGATCTCGCACGGTAAACGGAATCAGCGCAAAGTGCAAAATTGCTAATTTTTGGTCGCATCAAATCCAGAAAAATTGTAATAAAAAGCCATCAAAAAGCCTCACACAGCCCCATAGACCAAAGGATAAAAGAGTTATAAGCCTGGGAATGGAGCAGTTTTAACCCCTTAAGGACCGGGCCTGAAATGGCCTTAAGGACCGGAGCAAATTTTATGAATATGACCTGTGTCACTTTATTCATTAATAACTTCGGGATGCTTTTACCTATCCGGCTGATTCTGAGATTGTTTTCTCCTGACATATTGTACTTCACATTTCTGGTAAGTTGGAGACGAATCTTTATGAAAAAACCCAAAAAAACACAAGTCATCTGCCAATCACAGCGATCGTCGTCACGGGGGGCAGGGAAACTGACCCCTAAATGACACATGAAGATGGCTGCTGATAGAATCAGCAGCCATCTTTACCAGAGCGCCGCGCGATTTCGCGTGGCGCCCGTTTAAAGGGCCGGCGTACCGGTACGTCATGGGTCCTTAAGTGACAGTAATCCATGACGTACCGGTACGTCATGGGTCTTTAAAAGGTTAAGTGACATATTTGTTGACAATGGTTTGAATTTTTTACAGGCCATCAGATACAATATAAGTTATACATGTTACATATCGTTGTAATCGTAACGACTTGAGGAACATATATAATAAGTCAGTTTTACCCCAGGGCGAATGGCGTAAAAACACATTTCCCCCAAATAAACAAAATGCGTTTTGTTTTGTTTTTTCAATTTCACCACACATTTATTTTTTTTCTGGTTTTGCAGTGTACTTTATGCAAAAATTCAGCCTGTCATTGCAAAGTACAATTAGTGACGCAAAAAATAAGGGCTCATGTGGGTTTCTAGGTGGAAAAATTCAAGTGCTATGGCCTTTTAAGCACAAGGAGGAAAAAACGAAAACGCAAAAATCTAAATTGTCTCTGTCTTTAAGGGGTTAAACATGCTGCCCTATGTATGTGCAGGAAATTACAGGGACACACCACTCTTCTTTTAACCCACACGCTATCACACACACACTTTTTTGTAGTGTGAACATAGCCCAGTACTATATAAGGATAGGGTCACAGGGGAGCTTTCATTAACCCCTTAAGGATCCATGACGTACTGGTATGTCATGGGAACCTGTCACTAAAGGGCCCATGACTTACCTGTAGGCCAGTGGGTCCGGCAGGGCTATGAAGTGAGCCCAGGAGCCGAAATCACTTCATAGTAAGTGGGGACTGGCTGCTATATGGAGCCAGGTCCTCACTGTTAATGACGGGTGGCCGTCACAGTGCTGCAGCTCCTGTCACTGTCCGATTGGGATCCCCTGCAGTGTGATGCGGGGGTTCCAGTTATTCTATCTGACTGCTGGGGGTCTATTACCTTCCGCCCAGCAGTCAGATCGGTGATCGATGCACTCTGTCACAGGCAGGCTCTATGCAATGATCACAGATAACACTGATAAATGCTATACTATGGCATAGCAGTGGTCAGTGTTAGAAATCCAATGTAAAAATGTTAAAGTCCCCTAGGGACATAAAAAGTGTAATGTGAATTTTTTTTTAAATGTTTTTAAAAACACACCATAGCCCCTCCCCCAATAAAATATTTAATTATCCCCTTTCACATTTTATAAATAAAACACATTAAAAAAAAATTATTTATACACAATATACCATGGCGTGTGTATTCGGATCTATTAAAATAAAACAATATTGTTCCCACACAGTGATTGGCGTAAACAAAAAGCAGGAAAAAAAAGTCTAGTTTGATGATTTTTATTACATTTTATTTAAGAAAAAATATAAAAATTGATCAATATGTCCGATCACAATTATGGTACTAACAAAAACTAGAGACACTCATGATACAAAAAATAATATCCCATACAGCCCCATATGTGAAAAAATAAAAGGGCTTTAAAAATCACAATAGGGCCATCGTAATCACACCTATTTGCAAAAAAAAACAAAACGTTTTGCTGTTAATAAAATAGTAAAATATTAGAAAAGCTATGTAAACTGCACATCACTGTATTCAGACAGACCTATAAATTAAAGATATCATGTCAGTTTTATCTTAAAGTGCATTACGTGAACATGGAACCCCCCAAAAATAGAATTGTGCCCCCCCCCAATTTCACCCCATAAATAATATTTTGGGGGTTCTGTCATACATGTTATGGTGGCTCTTAGAAGGCAAGAAGGACAAAACGAAAACACAAAAACTGTAAATTGGCCCGGTCCTTATGGCCATTTTGGCCTCTGTCCTTGAAGGGTTAAGAAATATTGCTCATCCACTAAATTTCAACAGTGTGTGAACATAGAAATGTTCACACACTTAAAATTTAGTGGATGAGCCACTATTTAACAGTAAATAACGGCCATTGTTTAAAAAAAAAAAAAAAACTGTAATTATTTGTCATTAAATGACGGCCATCCACTCAATTTCAACAGCGTCTGAACATAGCCTTTCTGTGTTTTCAATCCACTCCTGGTTTTGGTTGAAAAATACTGACAAAAATATTGAGCAAAAATACTGTGTGGGAACATAGCCTAACATTGTTAGCTTGTCTTGCAAAATGCTCTTTTAGACTAAGTTACTGTCAGGGCCCCAGGGAACAAAGAGACACAGGACAAGTGGGCCCTATGGCTAACACCCCCCACGCTGTCCCTACCTACAGTGCAGTGCAGGTCCTAAATGACTGTACGCAACTGGGCGTCAGTCCCTGCACTCAAATAAGTGCCAAACACAGACAAGACACAGTACAGGCAAACAACGTACTGTACAATGACAGTAGACAAGGCAAAGTCACACAGAACGACAGGACCAAGAAGGCAGCGAGGAACAGGGGACCAAACCAATGGAGGACGAAAGCCAGAGATGTAACAAGGTAAACAGAGAACCAAAAGCCACAGATAGTAGCAAGATGAACTTAGGACAAGGCAAGAAACACTGAGAACTAAGCAAGGCACACTGAGAACTAAGCGAGGTAAACTGAAGACTAAGTAAGATAAACTAAGGACAAAGCAAGACACAGAACCAAAAGACAAAGAATGGCAAGAAATAGGCAAAACAGTCAGGAAACAAGGAATACAGACTGAAAGGCAAAGGCTGGATCTAGCAGGACAAAGCTATCAAGAGCTCAGAGTGATGGGAGAGACCGAGCTATAAGGGAACAGAAGTCCCGGACTCCAAGCTGATGAGTAGAGCAGGAGAAACATACAAGAGAATCACAGAAAGCCAGAGGTGAGGAGACCTGTCAATCAGAACACAGCAGAGACAATTAGTGAATAGACCACAGCAAGGAAAGTGCAGAGAGAACTGAGAAAACATGGACCGGATCACAGAAGACATAAGCAAAGAACAAAACCTGGCACGGACTTAATGCCAAAAGCGCAGTCTTTGGCACAGAGGTCAGATCTTCACTGCAGAGGGTTACACTGATGTCTTTTCTGGCACAATCATGACAGTTACATATAATTCGATGTTTCACTACATGGCTATGTTCCTACAACGTCTTTTGTTTACATGAAAACGTCCATCTTTATTAAAAGATGGATGTTTTTAATGATCATGATCTATCCTTTAATAAAGATGGACGTTTTTCAAATAAAAAAGACCTTGTGGGAACATGATATAATATATGTGTGTGTGTGTGTGTGTGTGTGTGTTGGTAAAATGAGTGAGCAAAGAATAAAAATTGTCCATTACTTTATATTAATACGCAGCAACATGAGGGATAGGATAGGGATAGGATAGTGCTGCCCACATGAATATACATGATTCCACATGATCTATAATTGTCAACCTACATGAACTTCAAAATGGTGCCAAAACTTTCATGACAAATGTATCATTAACAACTTGTTTTCTATTAGAGATTTGTGATACCACTTTATTTAGTGAATACAGAAATCAATGATGTAGAAAAGGGGTGTCAAAGCTTTAACTATCCAAGCATGATAGGCATTGTAGTTTTACAACAGCTGAAGCGCCGTGAGTTTGACCCCTGTAATATACAGCAACTTATATAGCTGCTGGGCACCACCTGGTGGCAATCTTTTATTTTCCCTTAGTGACTACACGTGGGTCCTGATCCTGTCCACTCCTCTACTGTGCTCTGTGCTGATCCTGGGTCTGCTCGCTGTCGGGTCTTCTGGCATCTTCCTTCTTCTGGTCCTGCCTGTAATGACACCTCTGGCCACTACTGTGTACTTGTGGCCACATGCTCTGGATTTAAAGAGGTAGCTTGTCTACACTTGTTGGTACCTTCTGCCAATCCAGAGCCACCTTCTGCAGCGTCGAGTTGGATAAAGGTTGAAGACCTAGAGGACACTTAGACTCCACTCCCTGGTGTGGCCCAGATCCAAACTGATTGAATAGCACAGCGGGTCCACACTGGCTGACTGCTGCACAACTTCTCAATCTCACTGGGATTAATTCCTTTCTAGTTTGTTTTATTAGTAATATTAGTAATGATCTTTTATAGATTTGTTCTTTATATTACTTGGGATTGTTACTATGGTGTTTTATGTGCTTATATTTGCCAATTTCAAATTTACATTTTAAGGCTATATTCACACTACGTAAAAGTACGGCCGTTGTTGCCAACGGCAACAATGGCCGTACTTCATGTGCCTGTGAACACTGCCTCTACTTCAATGGGATTCTGGGCGGAGCGTATACACATCTTATACGCTCCGGCTGGGATCCCATGCGGACCCACAAATAACTGACATGTCAGTTTTCTGCGGCCATAGTTCAGTGAATTGCGGCCGTAGGAAACCCTGTCAGTTCATACAATGAAGCGAGCTTCTCCGGTCACTTGCTTCATTGTGTGCAGTTGCAAGTTCTGATGCGGGCGCGCACTGATGCGCCTGCATCAGAACACTACGCCCAGAAAGATCCTCCGGCCGGTACTACAGTCACGGAACCGCCGGTCTAATACAGAGTATGAACATAGCCTAAATGTCAAATGTTTTAGAGAAACCTAAGAATTATACTAACCATTAATTAATGCTCAGATAAATAATATTCGTGTATGCATTGGATGCTATCTGGTTATTGCGTTTCACATTGACACAATTTTTAACAAAAAAAATATCCCCCCCCACACACACACACTTTTCTAGAGTTTATTATAGAGTTAAGTAATTCACTTTCATTTGTCATATAGTTGTCAGCATATTTGATGATTGGAGTTACATTATAAGTGTAGCTGAAATACAAGTTAATTACATTTCATGTATACTGTATTTATAACTAGATCAGCAATGCATTGTGCACTAAGAGTGACAGGTAATTCAGTTTTTTCATTATATAACAGGCATTAGTTTTATTTTGTTATATCCTTTTCTACTTGAATGATTTTCTTTCCATTATTCTATTGTAAGAGATTATTCCTGGCCAGAGAGCAATGTTTCGCCATTAGTTCTGACCCTGTCTTTAACTGGTTGTATGTTGCCATAAGCATTGTAGCTAATATAGGAAATTGAGAACTATCCCTTGCGTTTTATCATTCACTAGCATTGTCTGGTAAAATGGCTTTATTGTTCTGTCTGACTATAAGTAAAGCTGTACATCATCCATGAGTCGTATTTGGAAAGAGGGAGTCTGGAGGCAGAGTTTTTGTTTGTTTTTCGTTGTTAAAATATTGTTTTATGGGCAGAGAGCTATAATAGTGCTGTGCTGTGCTGCTATACATCACTTGTCATGGAGTCTTGTGCTACTAACTATTTCCTTTGTGATACATTTTTATTTGCATAGCTATTCTGATTTTCTTTTTCTATTGTCCTCCTTAAGCAAATCTTTTGCAGGATTTAGAATATATATATATATATATATATATATATATATATATATATATATATATATATATATACACACACACACACACACACACACTACCGTTCAAAAGTTTGAGGTCACATTGAAATGTCCTTATTTTTGAAGAATAAGCACTGTACTTTTCAATGAAGATAACTTTAAACTAGTCCTAACTTTAAACAAATACACTCTATACATTGCTAATGTGGTAAATGACTATTCTAGCTGCAAATGTCTGGTTTTTGGTGCAATATCTACATAGGTGTATAGAGGCCCATTTCCAGCAACTATCACTCCAGTGTTCTAATGGTACAATGTGTTTGCTCATTGGCTAAAAAGGCTAATTGATGATGAGAAAACCCTTGTGCAATCATGTTCACACATCTGAAAACAGTCTAGCTTGTTACAGAAGCTACAAAACTGACCTTCCTTTGAGCAGATTGTATTTCTGGAGCATCACATTTGTGGGGTTAAACGCTCAAAATGGCCAGAAAAAGTGAACTTTCATCTGAAACTTGACAGTCTACTTAGAAATGAAGGCTATTCCATGCGAGAAATTGCTAAGAAATTGAAGATTTCCTACAACGGTGTGTACTACTCCCTTCAGAGGACAGCACAAACAGGCTCTAACCAGAGTAGAAAAAGAAGTGGGAGGCCGCGTTGCACAACTAAGCAAGAAGATAAGCACATTAGAGTCTCTAGTTTAAGAAACAGCAACAAAACAAAAAGGAAAAAGGCAGAGCGCCTCATGCTTCAATACCCCACAAAGGGAATATTCCAGGAGACTGCTCACCTGGGTAGGTTGTGTGTAGCCACAACCATCAATAGCGTAAATCCGTAGCAACCAGCCGCAGTAGAAGTATGACACAGCACACTATTCGAGGGTCCGGGATAAATAGCCAAAAGGATGGAGAAAAAAAAGGGTCCTTCTGCGCTGGCCGTTATTCACACACACTTTATTGGTCCTTACAAATAATGTGTTTCAAAGTAATCAGACTTCTTCTTCAGATTAATAGGACAGCATACACACTCAAAGAACTCCCCACATTAAAAAGAGTTGGCCCAGGAAGTAGGTTGCGGCTTTTACCCCACCCCTGCTCCATCAAATAACAAAATAACAGGTAACAATGTCCAGGCTTTTCAGAACAATACAACAATTGTGTCCTAATCGGAAAGCATATATATTTTGTAACAAAACACTTACATTTAAACTTGCAGCTTGTATTCCCCAAGTATATCTCTCTGGAGTACAGAGAGGTTGTTCGGGACCTTTGCACATGTGCAGAAAGCCCAGAGCAGCCAACACCTTCCAGGACCTTCAGGAAACTCCATGCCTAGGGATGTGAGGTGGTAAAGGACCTTTGCACATGTGCAGAAAGCCCAGGTTGGTATTGACCTTCCAGGACCTTTGAAAATCACTATACAAACACTGTAACCCTTTCACAGACTGCAGTGAGCTTCCCAGTGCAAAATAAATAAAGTTAAAAATTGGACTATGTCGTCCTGTTGTCCTTTATCTCTCTATGTGGTATGTATAACTCTCTCCCTAATTATTGAACTCAGGGAAAGAACATACAATATAATCTAAAATCAGGTGTGCAACATATTAGCTAAATCATACATACATATATATACACCTGTACTAAAAAAAATATAAATATATATATATATATATATATATATATATATATATATATATATATATATATACACACATACACATACCTAGATATGCAGGATTAATCATACTCCCCAAAAAAGGAAAAGTGTATAAATGAATGAATAAATACACAATGTTTTAAAAAGCATATCTTGCATACCTTACATGCTCTAATCATAAAAATTGTGTGTGTATAATATATATATATATATATATATATATATATATATATATATATATATCCACATTAGCTAAAACCACCTATATAAAGTTTAGAAACCTAAATAAATACTTAAAAATTACTTTCAATTGTTTCATTTAGACCTCCAGGAGTGAGTGTGGCCATTTTAAAAATCCAGTAAAAGGGGGGGAGAGTGTAAGTTCGACTGCTGGAGTGCACTTCTAACGCGGTTAACCTAAAGTTGTTCCTATACCCCAAGGAAAATTATAATACAAAAATAAGAAAGAAGGTGTAGGTCCTCTAGTTAGAAATGTAAATTGGTGGTATGAATATATAGTGGGATTATCAAGTGTACAAGTCGATAAACTTTGGTTTTATTTGTAACAGAAAACAATGTAAACCAGATATTAAGTATATATCTAAAACCTAGACAACCTAGAGATCTCTAGTTTAAAACATCAAAAAATAGGATAAAGAAAAATATAAAAATAGTTAAGAAATTGTAGATATCGAGGTATTATAAAATATGGACCAATGAGTTCATATATTAGTCTTTTGTAAAATGAAATGATATATTCATAAAATAGTCTCTTGTAAAAGATTAATCACATTCATTCATCTGTATGATTGCTGATATCCTGTATTGGAAAGCAGCGGTCATATATTGTTGCAAGACAGCGATATACAGTGGTTATCCAATTTGGCAATAATTGTAGCTAGATCATGTATTCATAGGCATTTGTAAACAAGATTATAGTGCTTGTATGTATAGGATATTTAGTAGCAGACGATTTGTAGCAAATAAATAAATGCAATGTCGGCAATCCCTTGTTCCGTGCTTGTAATGTGCTGCAGTTTGCCGGTATTAGTAGCAATGCATTCAATGCTTAGGCGGCATGTAAAGTATATGTTAATAACTTGGCAGCATGTATTTGGTGTCACAGACACCTCTCACCAGTCCTGGGTTGCGGTCAGGTCCTCACACTCATCCTGGGTTGCGATACAAACGCAGGAGGTAACTGATTAGGTGGAGTGACATCCCAGCGGTGTTGTTCTTTCTAGGCGGTAAGCGCTGGTAGCGCTGAATCGCGCTCAATTAGTAGTATCCCTGGTCCACGCTTGCGCAGATGGGGATGTTGCCCGCGGGACCTCGTGGGTTCTGGCGCCAAAATTTGGATACTTGCTGTTACTTGGATTGAAAAAGTTCTTTTCAAATGAATGAATGGGAATGTAAATTTACTGCTTGTTTACGCAGAGATGGGTGGATGATAAATGGAAAAATATATAAAGATAAAAAAAATAAAAAAAAAAAGAGTATAAAATGAGTAATAAAAATGCAGATAATACTGTTGGTAGGTAAACAACAAAGATAGCATTAAAAAATGGTGAGCTGGACGCGTTTCGGAGCCTTCTTGGCTCCTTTCTCAACAGCAAAAATAAGTTCAGTCCTGGGTTGTGGATATTGCAGGTTTTTATAGGAGTGTCCAGATAATTGGTTTAATTGCCACCATACCTGCATTGATGATTCAAAGATCTGGACTGGATTAGTGGGTTTGTTTTGTGTTAAACATACATACAAATGGCAAGTAGCAGTAGATAACGATGTGGTCTAATCGGAGTAAAGTGAGATGGGTACAGTTATAATGAAACGTTCCACATTTAGTTATCTAGATCTAGATTTACATCTAGATATTATAGGAGTAAAACTGAAAAAAAATATATAGTAATAGAGAATAAAAGATAAAAACAAGAAGCAAACTAACATTAACAATCTAATCTGTGATGGAACATACAAATATGGGTATGTGTCACATGTCTAAACAGATGTATGGCATAGATGATGGATAGTAAGGAATGATGTTTCAAGTAAATAGTAAAATGAAAGTGTAGTTAAAATGATGTTTCAAGTTAATCGTAGAATGAAAATATAAAGTGGAATGGGAAGGAGGAGCAAGAAAAAGGAGACTTAATGTGGGGGAAGTGGGTGTCGTTTATGTAATTCTAGTACAGTCCTTAACCCCTTAACGACATCGGGCGTAAACTTACGCCCTGGCGCCATGGTACTTAGCGCATCAGGGCGTAAATTTACGCCCGATGTTTCCCCGATCGCTGCGTGTTCACACACAGCGGTCGGGGAAGATGGCCTGCTATAAATCATAGCAGGCCATCATAGCTTCTCGGCACGGGGGGTGGTTAACACCCCCCGTGCTTACGATCGCTGCTATAGGCTGATCAATTCAGATCAGCCAATAGCGGCGATCGGAACCTTTCCGGGTCATCGGTGACCCGATGACCCGGAAAAAAATGGCGGTCGGTGCTGTCCGAGGACGGCACCGACCGCCATTACTGTAAAAAGTAATGTTGATCGGCGTGCCACCGGCCCGATCGCCGTGAACGGCCGGCCGGCCGTTCACGGCGATCGGGCCGGTGGCACGGCGATCAGAGTCCCACAAAATAGTAAATACCTGCCCTGGACCCCTCAGCTAGGTAGCCGAGGGGTCCAGAGCAGGTATTTGTACATTACTCACCTGTCCCGGGCTCCTGATCGGCGTCTTCCGGGTTCGCGGCGTCCTCCGTCATTCCGTTCGGTCTTCGGGTCTTTCCGGCGGTCCTCGTCGTCTTCTTTCGGCTATTTTCGGCTCCAGCCTCGTCATTTTCCGGATTTTGCGCTCTGCTGCCCCCTAGCGGCTGATATGTGTAATACACTTATCAGCAGCTACAGGGATATTCAGAATATAAAAAAAAAATATTTTTTTTTCCCAAATTTTTTTTTTCTATTTTCCGCACCCTATCGCCGCTGAGTGTTGATCAGCATCGCACGAAAGTGCGCTGCTAATCAGCAACTCCTCCTTTTTGGCGTAGGGTGTTTTTTTTCTATATTCTACTGCCACGGTCTGCTTATAAGTGCTGCACATAAGTGCGACATTTATCAGCAACTCCTTTGTTGGCGTAGGTTTTTTTTTTATACTTACTGTAAAAAAAACACGTAAAAAACACTACATTACACCACACTACATTGAATAAAGTTTGACACTACACCACTACATACCCCATATACTAGTCCCCGTATAAAGATGGCCCCCAGGGTGTTTTCGGCGTCAGAGGGATACGTTATTATTGCCTCCGACACCAAAACAGCCAGTGAGGATGAATGGGGGGATTCTTCTTTCCTCCATTCATCCTCATCATCCAGTGACGTGTCTGGGAGTAGCGTAGCGTACGCTGCCCCCCAGACACATCTTTTCCGCCAGTACCGTCCCAATAAGAGATGACTGCATGGTGTGAAATTCTACACACTCTGTGAGCGTACCTCAGGGTACACTTACAGATTTCGGGTACGTGCAAACTGCGGAATGGCAAAGGATAACCCTTTGTGCATTCCGCAGCTGGCACCTGCCGGCGGACTGGTGCGGGCGCATGTCTCCACCCGTGTCATAGACTCCATTCTATGCACGGGCGGAATCCGTCGTCCATCCAAAGAATGAACACGTTGGACGGAGAGCGGAATCCGCCCGTGCATAGAATGGAGTCTATGACACGTGTGGAGACGTGCGCCTGCATCAGTCCGCCGGTGGGTGCCAGCTGTGGAATGCACGAAGGGTTATCTGTCGCGATACCGCAGTGTGCACGTACCCTTAGAGTGTATGTAGGAAGGGACACCCGAATCCAGCCCCCAGATGCCCCCTTCCCCCCCATCCTTGGAGTTAGTGGGGAGATCGTCCGGGAACTGATCTTCCCACTGCGGGATAAAGGTCACCACCTGTACGGGGATAACTTTTATACCAGCACCCCCCTCTTCCAGTCCCTCGCTGCCCTGTAGCTTGCGGCACGATCCGAACATATCAGAAGTAGTAATAGCGCCCTAATATTTAGCAGCCATGGAGCGGACCCAGCGCTTCTGGATATGAGGGACCCCGTATCGCATCAGGACAACATTTTCCAGGTGACGTCCCCCACACTGGAGAACAGGAGACCCCAGAAGAAGTGCAGAGTGTGGTGTAACAGGGGGATCAGGAAGGACACCATTTACCAGTGTGCCACCTGTTCTGATCACCCCGGCCTCTGCATACTGGATCGCTCCAAGGCGCACCACACGTCACTGGGGTTCTACATTATCTAAATTCTGTCCCTTATTCCTATTTCAGGGGTCACGTTGGTCCGGGGATTATTCTGATCGCCATTATGGAGTCGGGAAGGAATTTTTCCCCTGTGATGAGGCTACTGTCGTCTGCCTCACGAGGGGTTTTTGCCTTCCTCTGGATCAACACAGGTTGAGTTTGATGGACACCTGTCATTTCCAACCTTATAAACTAATAATTGGCCTAATACCCCCAAATAAATTAGAATTGTCCCTTTTCCCCAGATAAGTAGGTATGGCCGCCATTCCCATTAGAGGATGCCATGATGCAATTACAAAGCCTCTGTGCTGCCAGGACAGTAGAAACCCCCCACAAGTGACCCCATTCTGGAAACTACACCCCATAAGGAATCTAAGAAGGGGGGCAGCGGGGATATGGCCCCCTGGTGACGGCCACATTTGGGACGTGAAAATGAAAAAAATTGTATTTTTTATTTTCTCGGCACATGTTCTACGTAAGTGCCCGTCACCAGTGGGGTCCATATGCTCACTGCACCCCTTGTTAGATTCCTTATGGGGTGTAGTTTCCAGAATAGGGTCACTTGTCGGGGGTTTCTACTGTTCTGGCAGCACAGGAGCTTTGTAATTGCGACATGGCCTCCATCCTCCATTCCAGCCTCTAAATGGCGCTCTGTCCCTTTGGTGACTTGCCCTGTGCCCATATGGCACATTATGCCCACATGTGGGGTATTTTCGTACTCAGGGGACACTACCCTACACGTTTTGTGTTCATTTTCTTTTTTAACCCCTTGTGGAAATGGAAAAAAATCAAGGCTAGACCAACATTTAGTGTAATTTTTGTAAAATTTTTACTCTAAATTATTAATCTTGTCATGTTTTTTCATTTTCACAAGGGGTTAAAAGATAAAAAAAAACATTTAATGTGTAGAGCAATTTCCCCTGAGTACGGAAATACCCCACATGTGGACATAAAGCGCCATGCGGGTGCAGGGTAAGCCTCCGAAGGTAAGGAGCGCCATTTGGTTTTTGAAGGCTGGATTTGGATGGAATGGATTTCGAGGGGCCATGTTGCATTCAAAAGGCCCCTGTGTTGCCAAGACAGTTGAAACCCCCCACAAGTGACCCCATTATGGAAACTGCACCCCTCAAGGAATGTAACAAGGGGTGTAGTGAGCATATGGACCCCACTGGTGACGGACACAAATGTGGAACAATGTGGCGTGAAAATGAAATATTACATTTTTTACACTATAATGTTGGTTTAGCCTTGAATATATAATTTTCACAAGGGGTTAAAAGAGGAGAAAAAAAACAAAATGTGTATCGCAATTTCCCCCGAGTCCGTAAATACCCCACAAGTGGACATAAAGCGCCATGTGGGCGCAGGGCAAGCCTCCGAAGGGAAGGAGCGCCATTTCGTTTTTGAAGGCTGGATTTGGATGGAATGGATTTTGAGGGGCCATGTTGCATTCAAAAGGCCTCTGTGTTGCCAAGACAGTTGAAACCCCCCACAAGTGACCCCATTATGGAAACTACACCCCTCAAGGAATGTAACAAGGGGTGTAGTGAGCATATGGACCTCACTGGTGACGGGCACAAATGTGGAACAATGTGGCGTGAAAATGAAATATTACATTTTTTACACTATAATGTTGGTTTAGCCTTGAATTTATCATTTTCACAAGGGGTTAAAAGAGAAAAAAACACACAATATGTGTAGAGCAATTTCCCCCGAGTCCGTAAATACCCCACATGTAGACATAAAGCGTCATGTGGGCGCAGGGCAAGCCTCCAAAGGGAAGGAGCGCCATTTGGATTTTGGAGGTTGGATTTGGCTAGAATGGATGATGAACGCCATGTCGCATTTACAGAGCCCTCGTGCTGCCAGGACAGTGGAAACCCCCCACAAGTGACCCCATTCTGGAAACTGCACCCCTCAAGGAATCTAACAAGGGGTGCAGTGAGGATATGAACCCCTTGATGACGGGCACATTTGTGCCATGAAAGTGAAAAAATGAAATTTTTCCCTTTCACGTCACATTGTTCCACATTTGTGCCCGTCACCAGTGGGGTCCATATGCTCACTGCACCCCTTGTTAGATTCCTTGAGGGGTGTAGTTTCCAGAATGGAATCACTTGTGGGGGGTTTCCAGTGTCTTGGCAGCACGAGGGCTCTGTAAATGCGACATGGCCCTTGAAATCCTTTTCAGTGAAATTCAGCTTCCAAAAGCCAATTGGCGCTCCTTCCCTTTGGAGGCTCGTCCTGCGCCCCCTTGGCACTTTATCGCCACATGTGGGGTATTTCTGTACTCGGGAGAAACTGCGCTGCACATTTTTTGTCTTTTTTTGCCTCTTATCCCTTTAAGAAAATGAAAAATTGAAGGCTAGAACAACGTTTTAGTGTAAAAAATAATTTTTTCTTTTTTCACGCCATATTGTTCGGAAAATCTGTGAAGCACCTGTGGGGTCCAGATGCTCACCGCACCCCTTGTTACATTCCTTGAGGGGTGTAGTTTTCTAAATGGTGTCCCTTTAGGGGTGTTTTTTAGGTTTTGACACCCCAGAGCCTCTGCCAACCTGAAGTGGTACAGTCAAAAATGACCAAATATAACGGAGGCGTTGAAATTCACTAGGCGCTCCCTTATATCTGAGGCTTGTGGTTGCGTCAAATAGCGCAATAGGGTCACATATGGGGTATTTCTATAAACTGCAGAAACGGGGCAATAATTATTGGGGTGCATTTCTCTGGTAATAGGTTTATAATTATGAAAAATATTGGATTACAATAAAATCTCTGCACAGAAAATTAAAATTTTCAAATTCCTTACACACTTCGCTTTTATTTCTGTGACTCCCCTAAAGGGTTAAAACACTTTCTGGATGTGCTTTTGCAGAGTTTGGGGGGTGCAGTTTCTGAAATGGGGTGCTTTGTGGGGCTTTCTAACATACAGGCCCCTCAAATACACTTTAAACCTGAACAGGTCTCTAAAAATATCTGATTTTGAAATTTTACTGAAAATTTGGAAATTTGCTGCTAATGTTTTAAGCTTCCTATCGTCTAAAAAAAATGAAAGATAGTTTAATAAATGCCGCCAACATAAAGTAGACATGTTGCTAATGCTATTTAATATATAATTTATGTGGTATAACCACTTTCTGTATACGCAAAAAAGTTTCAAAGTTGGAAAAATGCATTTTTTCACATTTTTTCACATTATTTGGTTTTTTTTCATAAAGATTTGTTATGAGTATCGACTCCAATTTACCAGAAATGTAAAGTACAATATGTCACGAGAAAACAATCTCAGAATCAGACGGATAGGTAAAAGCATCCCGAAGGTATTAATGACTAAAGTGACACTGGTCATATTCATAAAATTTGTCTCTGTCATTAAGGCCATTTCAGGCTCTGTCCTTAAGGGGTTAATGGTCTGGAATAGGTGTTTTCCTTAGTGTTATTCTCTTGGTGGCGGTGGCTTGTCACTGATGTGTCAAAAAGGGGAACCCGGGAGCCAACCGCAGAGTCCGTCACCGCGCTGATAGACAGCCAGGCAGGTGACGGGCCGTGGGGGAGGACCACAGGACCCGAGAAAGAAGAAGAGGAAGAAAATAATTTTCTAAGAGGTAAATTGATTAGATGAAACCAAAGATCTCCAACTCTTCATTCAAACCCTTTGGAGCTATAGTATCAAAATCATATATAAATCTGGACTCTGCCCTGGACATGGCCGCAATATAATCTCCCCCTCTCCAACTGCGTTTTACTGACTGGATGGCTGTAAAGGTAGTTCCTGTAATGTCACAATTGTGTACCTGCTTGAAATGTAGTGAAAGAGGGTGTTTTTCATTTCCCTTTTTGATGTTATAGAGATGCTCACGGAGACGGGTCTTCAGTTCTCTCTTTGTGCGACCTATATATTGTTTTGAGCAGGGGCATTGTAGTATATAGATCACCCCCTTAGTGTGACATGTGAGGAGTTCTTTAATTGTCCATGTGTAGTTGTTTGTAGTAGACGTCACTGTAGTTGTCTTTTTTGAGAAATTTGTTCTTGTGCAACATACACAAGTGCCGCATCTGATAAAACCTTGTGAAGACAGCCACGAAGTGTTTGTAAGTTTGTTATGTGTATTCCTGATTGTAGGTGCTACTTTTAGTCCTAAGTTTGGTGCCTTTGTGAACGCAATAGGTGGTTTTTTGGGGAGTATTGTGGCCAGTACTTTGTCTTGGCATAATATTGGCCAATTTTTTTGTAGGATCTTTTCGATTTTTTTGTATTCAGGGTTAAAGGGTAGAATGATTTTGGAACTGTTGTCTGATTCAGAGGTTTCCCCAGCACTGGATTTTATTTCGAAGAACTTTGATCTATCTGCATTTTTAGTTTTAGTCAATGCATTCTGTATGGTGTTTTCAGCGTAGTTCTTCTGTTTAAATTGTGCAGACAGGTTAGATGCTTCTATATGAAATGTGTCATCATCTGTACAATTGCGCTTGAGGCGCCTGAATTGACTAGTGAGGATATTTAATAGCCACCGTGGAAGGTGGCAGCTAGAGAACAAAATGTAACTATTTCTCGCTGTTGGCTTAGTGTATGTTTGACATACTAGTTTATTGGTCTGTGCAGATATGGATAGATCTAGGAATTCAATGTTTTGGTACTAATGTGGGGTGTGAATTTTAAATTAAATTGGTTATTGTTGAGTTGTGAAATGAACGTTTCTAGTTCTGTGCTGGGGCCTTTCCAGAAGAGGATGATATCGTCGATATATCTTTTCCAACAAATAAGGTCTGATTCTAGGTGTTGTGTGATGGTTTGAGACTCCCAGTATGCCATGAACAGGTTGGCGTAGCTTGGCGCAAATTTGGTGCCCATGGCCGTACCGGTAATTTGATTATAGTGGTCTCCTTCGAAATAAAAGTAATTGTGTGTGAGTATGAAGTGTATAGCTTGTAATTTGAAATCTACTTGTTTGGGTGGCATGTCTGTCTGGGTGAGAAAGTGTTTGATGGCCTGTATGCCTAAGTCGTGTTGTATGACTGTATAGAGCGATTGGATGTCTAATGTTGCCATGGATAGGTTTGTTTGCCATGGGAAGGTTTCAACTAGCTTGACTACTTGTGTGGTGTCCTTAATATAGGACGGAGTAAATTTTACTATAGGCTAAACGATTTTGTCAATGTAATTGGACAAATTGGAAGTCAGTGAACCAATTCCGGATATGATGGGGCGGCCAGGTGGGTTAAGGGGGTTCTTGTGAACTTTTGGAATGCAATAAAATACGGGTAGGCGTTTCTGAGTACCGGTGATAAAGTCATGTTCCTTGGAGTTTAGAATGTCATTATCTAAAGCTTCGTCGCAAAGATTCTTAAGTTCTGTTTCGTAGTGGTTGGTCGGGTCTGTGGGGAGTTTCTGGTAAGTGGAGTTATCTTGTAGCTGGTTGAGACATTCTTGTCTGTACTTGTCGGTATCGAGAATTACTATTGCCCCCCTTTGTCGGCTGGTCGTATGGTAATGTCTAGATTTGATTGTAATTGTTGTATGGCTTGTCTTTCTTTGTATGTTAAGTTATGTTTATTGGTTTTGGTCTGTAGTTCGCGTAGGTCTTTTTCTACTGCTTTTTTGAATGCGGTGACATCTTGTCCCGCCTCATGTCTGGGGTAGAATTTGGATTTGAGAGAGCAGTTGGTGTGGATATACAAGAGACACAGACGACGACGACCACATAGATCACCAACCCAAACCCAAAATAGGCAAAACGAACTAAGTGACTCTGTTATAAATCTCAGCTCAACACAATTAACCAAACCACAACTTTCTTTACTAAATAAAGGTTTGAAATTTGCCCCCAACAATACTATGAACAAATTCGACACATACATAGGCTTAGAAAAGTATGTACGCAAATTATGCCTCACTAAATACTTCATGAAAAACCCATTAGATAGTCATCCTAAAAAAACAGACAACTATATCCACACCAACTGCTCTCTCAAATCCAAATTCTACCCCAGACATGAGGCGGGACAAGATGTCACCGCATTCAAAAAAGCAGTAGAAAAAGACCTACGCAAACTACAGACCAAAACCAATAAACATAACTTAACATACAAAGAAAGACAAGCCATACAACAATTACAATCAAATCTAGACATTACCATACGACCAGCTGACAAAGGGGGGGCGATAGTAATTCTCGATACCGACAAGTACAGACAAGAATGTCTCAACCAGCTACAAGATAACTCCACTTACCAGAAACTTCCCAGAGACCCGACCAACCACTACGAAACAGAACTTAAGAATCTTTGCGACGAAGCTTTAGATAATGACATTCTAAACTCCAAGGAACATGACTTTATCACCGGTACTCAGAAAAGCCTACCCGTATTTTACTGCATACCAAAAGTTCACAAGAACCCCCTTAACCCCCCTGGCCGCCCCATCATATCCGGAGTTGGTTCACTGACTTCCAATTTGTCCAATTACATTGACAAAATCCTTCAGCCTATAGTTCAATCTACTCCGTCCTATATTAAGGACACCACACAAGTAGTCAAGCTAGTTGAAACCTTCCCATGGCAAACAAACCTATCCATGGCAACATTAGACGTCCAATCGCTCTATACAGTCATACAACACGACTTAGGCATACAGGCCATCGAACACTTTCTCACCCAGACAGACATGCCACCCAAACAAGTAGATTTCACATTACAAGCTATACACTTCATACTCACACACAATTACTTTTATTTTGAAGGAGACCACTATAATCAAATTACCGGTACGGCCATGGGCACCAAATTTGCGCCAAGCTACGCCAACCTGTTCATGGCATACTGGGAGTCTCAAACCATCACACAACACCTAGAATCAGACCTTATTTGTTGGAAAAGATATATCGACGATATCATCCTCTTCTGGAGAGGCCCCAGCACAGAACTAGAAACGTTCATTTCACAACTCAACAATAACCAATTTAATTTAAAATTCACACCCCACATTAGTACCAAAAACATTGAATTCCTAGATCTATCCATATCTGCACAGACCAATAAACTAGTATGTCAAACATACACTAAGCCAACAGCGAGAAATAGTTACATTTTGTTCTCTAGCTGCCACCTTCCACGGTGGCTATTAAATATCCCCACTAGTCAATTCAGGCGCCTCAAGCGCAATTGTACAGATGATGACACATTTCATATAGAAGCATCTAACCTGTCTGCACAATTTAAATAGAAGAACTACGCTGAAAACACCATACAGAATGCATTGACTAAAATTAAAAATGCAGATAGATCAAAGTTCTTCGAAATAAAATCCAGTGCTGGGGAAACCTCTGAATCAGACAACAGTTCCAAAATGAATCAGACAACAGTTCCAAAATCATTCTACCCTTTAACCCTGAATACAAAAAAATCGAAAAGATCCTACAAAAAAATTGGCCAATATTATGCCAAGACAAAGTACTGGCCACAATACTCCCCAAAAAACCACCTATTGCGTTCACAAAGGCACCAAACTTAGGACTAAAAGTAGCACCTACAATCAGGAATACACATAACAAACTTACAAACACTTCGTGGCTGTCTTCACAAGGTTCTATCAGATGCGGCACTTGTGTATGTTGCACAAGAACAAATTTCTCAAAAAAGACAACTACAGTGACGTCTACTACAAACAACTACACATGGACAAATAAAGAACTCCTCACATGTCACACTAAGGGGGTGATCTATATACTACAATGCCCCTGCTCAAAACAATATATAGGTCGCACAAAGAGAGAACTGAAGACCCGCCTCCGCGAGCATCTCTATAACATCAAAAAAGGAAATGAAAAACACCCTCTTTCACTACATTTCAAGCAGGTACACAATTGTGACATTACAGGAACTACCTTTACAGCCATCCAGTCAGTAAAACGCAGTTGGAGAGGGGGAGATTATATTGCGGCCATGTCCAGGGCAGAGTCCAGATTTATATATGATTTTGATACTATAGCTCCAAAGGGTTTGAATGAAGAGTTGGAGATCTTTGGTTTCATCTAATCAATTTACCTCTTAGAAAATTATTTTCTTCCTCTTCTTCTTTCTCGGGTCCTGTGGTCCTCCCCCACGGCCCGTCACCTGCCTGGCTATCTATCAGCGCGGTGACGGACTCTGCGGTTGGCTCCCGGGTTCCCCTTTTTGACACATCAGTGACAAGCCACCGCCACCAAGAGAATAACACTAAGGAAAACACCTATTCCAGACCATTAAGGACTGTACTAGAATTACATAAACGACACCCACTTCCCCCACATTAAGTCTCCTTTTTCTTGCTCCTCCTTCCCATTCCACTTTATATTTTCATTCTACGATTAACTTGAAACATAATTTTAACTACACTTTCATTTTACTATTTACTTGAAACATCATTCCTTACTATCCATCATCTATGCCATACATCTGTTTAGACATGTGACACATACCCATATTTGTATGTTCCATCACAGATTAGATTGTTAATGTTAGTTTGCTTCTTGTTTTTATCTTTTATTCTCTATTACTATATATTTTTTTCAGTTTTACTCCTATAATATCTAGATGTAAATCTAGATCTAGATAACTAAATGTGGAACGTTTCATTATAACTGTACCCATCTCACTCTACTCCGATTAGACCACATCGTTATCTACTGCTACTTGCCATTTGTATGTATTTTTAACACAAAACAAACCCACTAATCCAGTCCAGATCTTTGAATCATCAATGCAGGTATGGTGGCAATTAAACCAATTATCTGGACAGTCCTATAAAAACCTGCAATATCCACAACCCAGGACTGAACTTATTTTTGCTTTTGAGAAAGGAGCCAAGAAGGCTCCGAAACGCGTCCAGCTCACCATTTTTTAATGCTATCCTTGTTGTTTACCTACCAACAGTATTATCTGCATTTTTATTACTCATTTCATACTCTTTTTTTTTTTTTATCTTTATATATTTTTCCATTTATCATCCACCCATCTCTGCGTAAACAAGCAGTAAATTTACATTCCCATTCATTCATTTGAAAAGAAATTTTTCAATCCAAGTAACAGCAGGTATCCAAATTTTGGCGCCAGAACCCACGAGGTCCCGCGGGCAACATCCCCATCTGCGCAAGCGTGGACCAGGGATACTACTAATTGAGCGCGATTCAGCGCTACCAGCGCTTACCGCCTAGAAAGAACAACACCGCTGGGACGTCACTCCACCTAATCAGTTACCTCCTGCGTTTGTATCGCAACCCAGGACGAGTGTGAGGACCGGACCGCAACCCAGGACTGGTGAGAGGTTCTGTGACACCAAATACATGCTGCCAAGTTATTAACATATACTTTACATGCCGCCTAAGCATTGAATGCATTGCTACTAATACCGGCAAACTGCAGCACATTACAAGCACGGAACAAGGAATTGCCGACATTGCATTTATTTATTTGTTACAAATCGTCTGCTACTAAATATCCTATACATACAAGCATTATAATTTTGTTTACAAATGCCTATGAATACAGGATCTAGCTACAATTATTGCCAAATTGGATAACCACTGTATATCGCTGTCTTGCAACAATATATGACCGCTGCTTTCCAATACAGGATATCAGCAATCATACAGATGAATGAATGTGATTAATCTTTTACAAGAGACTATTTTATGAATATATTGTTTCATTTTACAAAAGACTAATATATGAACTCATTGGTCCATATTTTATAATACCTCGATATCTACAATTTCTTAACTATTTTTATATTTTTCTTTATCCTATTTTTTGATGTTTTAAACTAGAGATCTCTAGGTTGTCTATGTTTTAGATATATACTTAATATCTGGTTTACATTGTTTTCTGTTACAAATAAAACCAAAGTTTATCGACTTGTACACTTGATAATCCCACTATATATTCATACCACCAATTTACATTTCTAACTAGAGGACCTACACCTTCTTTCTTCTTTTTGCATTTTAAAAATCCAGTACATCTCTCGCTTTCGCAAGGTTACAAAGCGTTGTCGGATGGTGGAAGGGACACATTCTATAGGCATAAGTGTGAAACCCTCCATACTACAATTGTGACTGATCGCTGCATGTCTGGACACACTATGATATGTAAACCCCTTAGAGATATTACTGCAGTGTTTATTTAGTCGCATACGTAGGTGGTTTTGTGTCCTTCCTATATACTGCAGTCCACATGGACACTCTAATAAATAGATCACATATGTAGTGGCACAATTCATATGGGTTTTAACTGTAAATTTCTCACCAGTAGTCTTACTCACAAAATCAGCCACCCCATCTTTCAGCACTTGCACCTTTTGTTTTTACACTTAAAACTGCCTTTCGCGAGTGTATTGGAAACAATCTCTTCTTTTTCTCCACTCCGCAATTTACTTGGTGCCACTACAGTATGTTCTTTATAGTTTGTAGGTAATTTGTGGTCCTCGAGGGATCTTATCTTTCAAATACATATCATTAAGCAAAACTGGCCAGTGTCTCGTCAGTATCCTCCTCCTCACTGTGTTGGCTGATTGGTTGTATGTCATAATAAAATTAAAATTAAATTCTGCTGCAGATTCATCTATCTTTCTTTTCACCAGACAGTCTTCCTGTGTTAACAGACTTGCCTTTTTACGGGCTGCATTAATAATACTTGTGGGATAGTGTTTTTCTCTAAATCTCTTGGCCATTACTAGGGCCTGTTTTCTAAAATCTGTAATGTTGGTGCAATTCCAATTCCAAAGTCTTTTAAATTGGCCAAAGGGCACGTTCTCTTTCCATTTCTTGTAGTGAGAACTTTTAAAGTCCAAAAGGCTGTTGCAATCCACCTTTAAAAAAAAAAGTTTTTGTGAGGATAGACTCCTCCTTGTTAAATAATAATAAATCAAGATATTCAATTTGGGTATCTGATGTGTTATATGTGAATTGCCACCCCCAGCTATTATTATTCAAATATTGTACAAATTCTCCAAGAGTATCTGTATCCCCCTCCCATATCAGTATAAGGTCGTCTATATAACATTTAAAAAATCTTATATTTAAAGACCAGGGGTGATTGGACTCTATATATATAGCTTCAAATGCCCCCATATATAGATTAGCAAATGAAGGCGCAAAACGCGTCCCCATGTATGATTTAGCTAATATGTTGCATACCTGATTTTAGATTATATTGTATGTTCTTTCCCTGAGTTCAATAATTAGGGAGAGAGTTATACATACCACATAGAGAGATAAAGGACAACAGGACGACATAGTCAAATTTTTTACTTTATTTTGCACTGGGAAGCTCACTGCAGTCTGTGAAAGGGTTACAGTGTTTGTATAGTGATTTTCAAAGGTCCTGGAAGGTCAATACCAACCTGGGCTTTCTGCACATGTGCAAAGGTACTTTACCACCTCACATCCCTAGGCATGGAGATTCCTGAAGGTTCTGGAAGGTGTTTGCTGCTCTGGTCTTTCTGCACATGTGCAAAGGTCCCGAACAACCTCTCTGTACTCCAGAGAAATACACATGGGGAATACAAGCTGCAAGTTTAAATGTAAGTGTTTTGTTACAAAATATATATGCTTTCCGATTAGGACACAATTGTTGTATTGTTCTGAAAAGCCTGGACATTGTTACCTGTTATTTTGTTATTTAATGGAGCGGGTGTTAGGAACCGGACAGCAGGACAAGACAAGACAGTGAGCCCTAAGCTCAGCCCCGCCCACTGTCCTCTACCTACTTGCCACAATCCGCCCTAAGATGGCGGCGAGCAACTGGGCGGCAGTCCCTGCACTGGCTAGGTGGGACACAAAGACAGGACAGACAGACAAAACACAATAAAGAATAGTCGACAGTCCGGGTCACAACAATCAGGCAGCACAGTACAAAATCACAATTCTATAATCAGAGTCAACAAACAAGCGATATGGTCAGGGGCAGGCAGCTAGCAAGGATAGTCAGAACACAAAGCAGTAGTCAGGAGATGCAAAGAAACAGAATCCACAAGCAGGCAGAGACTAAGTCAATAACCAGCAATGATATCCAAGACTGAGGTAGTTATATAGGAGGCCAGGGTTCTGATCCAGAACATAATTGGACCATCCCCCTGATCTCCAAGCACAGACAGCTGAGAACAAAACAGATCCACTGGCAGGAAGACCTGTCAGTCACAGCAGAACCAAAACACAGATTAACCATGACATGGCCAGACAGAACTCAGCAGGTGAAGTCGGGTGTGTCTCCCAACCCAGGTGAGCAATAAACCAGAGTTCACACACAGCAAAACAAAACACAGAAACAGGATACAAGAAAATCAGTGCCTTCTCGGCCGAACAGCACGAGCCAAGGGGCGCATAATGCTCTGCAGACATACCATCCTCATGGTTAATCTGTGTTTTGGTTCTGCTGTGACTGACAGGTCTTCCTGCCAGTGGATCTGTTTTGTTCTCAGCTGTCTGTGCTTGGAGATCAGGGGGATGGTCCAATTATGTTCTGGATCAGAACCCTGGCCTCCTATATAACTACCTCAGTCTTGGATATCATTGCTGGTTATTGACTTAGTCTCTGCCTGCTTGTGGATTCTGTTTCTTTGCATCTCCTGACTACTGCTTTGTGTTCTGACTATCCTTGCTAGCTGCCTGCCCCTGACCATATCGCTTGTTTGTTGACTCTAATTATAGGATTGTGATTTTGTACTGTGCTGCCTGATTGTTGTGACCCGGACTGTCGACTATTCTTTATTGTGTTTTGTCTGTCTGTCTTGTCTTTGTGTCCCACCAAGAAAGTACAGGGACTGCCGCCCAGTTGCTCGCCGCCATCTTAGGGCGGATTGTGGCAAGTAGGTAGAGGACAGTGGGAGGGGCTGAGCTTAGGGCTCACTGTCTTGTCTTGTCCTGCTGTCCGGTTCCTAACATAAAGTGTGTGTGAATAACGGCCTGCGCAGAAGGACCCTTTCTTTCTCCATCATTTTGGCTAGTTTGAGAAACAGACGCCTCACAGGTCCCCAACTGGCATCTTCATCAAATATTACCCGCAAAACACCAGTGTCAACATCTACAGTGAAGAGGCGGCTGTGGGATTTTGGGCTTCAGGGCAGAGTGGCAAAGAAAAAGCCATATCTGAGACTGGCCAATAAAAGAAAAAGATTAAGATGGGCGAAAGAACACAGACATTGGACAGAGGAAGACTGGAAAAAATTGTTGTGGACGGATGAATCCAAGTATGAGGTATTCGGATCACAAAGACGAACGTTTGTAAAACACAGAACAAATGAAAAGAATGGAAGAATGCCTGACGCCATCTGTTAAGCATGGTGGAGGTAATGTGATGGTCTGGGGTTGCTTTGGTGCTGGTAAGGTGGAAGATTTGTACAGGATAAAATAGATTCTGAGTAAGGAAGGCTATCTCTCAATTTTGCAACGCCATGCCATACCCAGTGGAGAGCGATTAGAGCCAATTTCATCCTGCAACAGGACAATTACCCTAAACACACCTCCAAATTGTGCAAGAACTATTTACAGCAGAAGCAGGCAGCTGGTATTCTATCGGTAATGGAGTGGCCAGCGCAGTCACCAGATTTGAACCCCATTGAGCTGTTGTGGGAGCAGCTTGACCGTATCATACGCCAGAAGTGCTCATCCAACCAATCCAACTTGAGCTGCTTCTAGAAGCGTGGGGTGCAATTTCTCCAGCTTACCTCAACAGATTAATAGCTAGAATGCCAAAGGTGTGCAATGCTGTAATTGCTGCAAAGGGGAATTCTTTGACGAAAGCAAAATTTAATGTAAAAACAATGTTATTTCAAATACAAATCATTATTTCTAACCTTGTCAATGTCTTGACTCTATTTTCTATTCATTTTAAAACGTATGGTGATGAATAAGTGTGACTTTTCATGGAAAACACAAAATTGTTTGGGTGACCCCAAACTTTTGAACGGTAATGTGTGTAATATATATATAATTTATTATTATTATTATTATTATTATTATTATTTTTTTTTTTATTTTTTTTTTTACAGAGAGATCACCAGGGGCCCTATATACCCTGACAGTTATGCACTGTTTGAGAATAAGAAAACTCCTTTAAACATTGTGATTAGAAATAGGCGTACTTTTCAAAAGTTCCATTCGAAAGGTTTACCGAACTTTGATGTAAAACAGTTGGCTCATCTTAAAAAGTGACCGCCCGCTCACCCACTCACTAGCTTATATAGATGGTGCAGATGAAATGTAAATATAGAATCAGTATCACTCACATGTGCTTTGGTGATATTGGTTAGTGCTCATATTCCTGCATATGTGAGTAATATGTTAAGTATGGGCTGGTTACAGATTGTAGAGTAGGATGAAAGAACAAATGGGCAATCTGCATGTGGGACATTTCTACATATTTATATACCTATCTTTCATTTTATATCTTGCCTACTCATGAAGATATAGCATTGCCTAACCCTTTCCACATTGGTAATACCTTCATTCATCATCCTCCTAAATATTGCAAATCTAATAGTGTTCCAAGCAATTCTATTTACAGGAAACTGGCTAGAACTTTGCAGTTGAAATTGTAATATAGTAAATTTACAAAGGAAAGCAAAAAGGCAAAGGAGTATAATAGAGTGAATATTGATCTGGGACTGTTAAATAAATCAAGGGTCTTGAGAGGTTGAAAGGCTAAATATAGTCCATCCCTGCCTGTTAATAGAATCCATTCCATCATCCTTGGCTTCTTTGTCATGGCTTTGGTTGAGAGTGACAGCCAGCTCAGCCAATAACTGGCTGTGGTACTGTCTCATCTCAGTCAGTTATTGTTTGGCTAAGTGGTCTGTCACTCTTTTCTTGGGAGTGACAGTCTAATCAGCTAATCACTGACTGACTGAGATTGGACAGCAAGGAGTGGGCAAGAGTGACAGCTCACTCAGCCAATCTCGCTGACAGTGATTGGTTGATCAGACTGGAGGCTGCTGGAGACACCAGAGATTCAGAGGAGGACACCGGGGGAAATGCATGGGCAGGTAAGCATACAATTTTTTTTCGAAGTGTGGCTGCCGTCTTTACAAAATCGTTCTGAAATTTGCAAAAAAATTTGATTTGGTAGCGAACCAACCTTTTTGCAAAGTTCGGAACAAATCTCGGTTTAGAGATTGTGATCAATTGTGATTGTGGCCTGCCATTATATTGAATAACTCCTGAGACACTTCAGAGTAATTATTATACCACCGATTACAGAGCAAATTAATGTAACACCAAGATGTTGGTGTACCTGGAAAGAATATTAGATAGTCTATCATTGTACTTAAGCCAAAATTGGTACTCGTGGACTGATCGTCAGAGGTGTAAATGGAGCCCCCACAAAGTTTCATATGTGGAAAAATAAAAAAAGTTATAGGGGTCAAAACATGGCAATGCACAGATTTGTGGAGGTGGGGGCGGTTTTGAATTCTTTTTATAGTAAAACAAAACATAATCAACTCAAGCCAGGAGTTGTATCCATACTGATATGTAGATAAATTTAGAATTTCAGTTTTAGGCTATCTTCTCAATGTAAAATAAAATTTTAAAAAATTGCCATAATTTTGAGGTTAAAATATAGCTGCATTTTCAATATAATAATGTGCTCAATTGAAATAAGTGGAGGACAGTGCACACTATATAGGATATTGGCTGTAATTGGTTGCAACCATCCAATTAATGAACATGCTTATTATTTAGGATCTGCTTTTGCAAAATACTACAGTTTTTTTTTTTCTATCTATTCACAATTATTTTTTACTCTCTCTCAAAATTATGGACAGATTTAGCTTTTATTTTACTGTGTGTAAACCTAGCTTTACCATGTAGTATACACTTTTTTTCCAATGTTGTCCGATAATTTTTTTCCCCCTGGCTTTGTATCATATGGTAAAAAAAAGGGTACCAGTAAAAAGTGAAATTTGTTGTTACGGCAGCTACTGTTGGAAGCCTGGGAGGGTGAGGAGACACAAGGACAGTCAGTCCTAATGCTAGACACCCCCCCCCCATCCCAAGCTTTCCCTGCCCTAAGTAACAACTTGGTGACATTCCCTTCCTACATATAAGATGACTACACAAAATGCAGAAAAGACAAACAAATAAACAAACAAATAAGTACAAATAATCAACAACCCAAGGGTCAGAACCAGTCGGGCAGTGAACAACAGAATAAGAACTGGAAGAATAGTCAAGTGGCAATAGCAGAGGTCAAAATAAGTGCGATATGAGGTACAGAAATTGCCAGTGCACTCAAGAGGCTAATAGCAAGCAATCAGGTGTGGGTAAGGGAAAAAATTATGGGATGTAAGGAATCCACACCAGGAGGGATTGGACTGGAGCCTGACAACCCTTCAATTATAGGAGGAAGAGGAGAAGTAAGAATGGTAAGAAAAGCTGTCAATCACATAAGAAAAACTGTTAACTGTTTGAGGACAATAGGAAACTTAGCAGGAGAAGAGATGAGTGTGGTAGAGAATTAATTACCAGAGCAGACGGAATAGAGCAGTGTTCAGACAGTGTACAACAAAAAACTTAAAGGCACAAGATCATAGCCGGACACACCTCCTGCATGGTACCATACGACTAGAGGGTGGCACAGAAGTCTGAACTGGTGTGGATGTACACTTGTTCTGCAAACATAAAAAGAAAGTGGAAAAAAATTTTTTATGAGTCTTAAATCATGAGGAAGAAGAAAACATGCAAAAAAAAAAATAATAATAATAATTTGGGGGTTGTGAATGGGTTAATAACCTCAGTGACAGCATGCCAAGGTGGGTATGTGTGTTTATTTGCATGTGACGATCATACTTGATAATGAATACATTTTAGATGTTTTTTTTTTTCTTTTTCTTTTTGCATATCACATGTCTATCAACCCTGTGATTTCCATATTCCCATGACTTTTGCTTCTTGGTATCATATCAATGATGAAGGCTATATATTAATCTACAGTGAGAATGTTTGTTATTTATATAGATACACATGTTTATGTTATAATCATTTTAATTTAATTACTTGCCTGAAAGAACAGGCATTACACCTAAGCAGGGCCGATTCTAGCTTTTCTGCTGCCTGAGGCGAAAACTGACAAAGCGCCCCCCCCCCCCCCCCCCCTCAGAGCAATAGTCAGGGAGAGAAGATCCAGGACAGGCACAGTGCAGTATCGCAGTGTGTATGGGACAGCACTATAGATAACAGTGTGCTCTGTGCGGGGCCCCCTGGGAGCTTCAAAACAAACAACAACTACAACTGCTGACCTCTGACCTCAGGAGCCGGAGAAAAGCCATAAAACGGGCTGCTCTGTTAACTCTTTTCAGCTTCCAGTGCCTCCTCAGCGCTTCTCATGAGGCAACTGACAGGAAACACGGCTGGGCACTGAGCCGTAACTAGTTGTAATGATAAGGACACAGGACGCTGATGCCGCCCCCCTCAAGGGCTGTGTTATCTGCCGCCTGAGGCGAACACTTCACCTCGCCTCATGACAGATACGGGCCTGCACCTAAGCTACGAATAGCTACCCCAAAGGTTATCCCAAGAGCAGAAAAGTTTGCATCTATTAAGCTACTCCCTCCTTCTGGCCATCTCAGAATGTAGAAGGGGGGGGGGGGGGGTGCATGTTCAATAGCTGCCTAATGTTACCAATGTTGTGCACATGGGAGTTGTTTCAATCGTAATTCACCCCTCTCTTGTCTTAGAAGTAGCTTCTGCTACTTCTAAGACAAGAGTGGGACCTTTTCTTCTAAATAAACCCTTTAGAACCTGGGGCCTCGTGAGGGATTTTTTTCCTCTTCAATTCTCCAAGGAATCCTACTTCTGTGAATTTTTTAAGACCAAAATTGTCTTTAGGCAGGTCATAGATATGTTTCTGCAGCTGAATATAGTCCATAACCTTCGGACATCAATTACTGTATTTCAAGACTAATAGGGCTGTTTCTGGATCCTGAAACTTAATCCTAATACTTCATAGATTTTAGTTAGGCTAAGTTGACACTGTATTTTCCTATCCATTTCATTGCTTCAGTTTTAGTATGTTTAATTTTAACATGGAGAAAATGTCAATTATGTTCTTGTGTACATAGTGTGACAGAGTGTCTGGAGAAATAGTAGATGGGGTGTATATATGCCCAAGATTTATCATGTCTGTGATATAAATAAAAAAAAAAAAAGCAACCAGGAAAGTAGAGTGTCCAGAGATCTGTGGTTTCTGCAGATCAGGTTTGGACAAAACTAATTATCAGGGCCTGTGTTGCTGGAGTGGGAAGTGAGGGTGGGCCCCACTCCATCCAGACAGTCCGGGTCTTGGTCTGTCTGGTTAATCAGTCAGTCCTCAGGTGTGCAAGTCTTATAAAAGGCCAGGAGTGCAGACACACCTTGGCTCTCAGCCTGGGAACAGGTCATCTGCTAAGAACCTGTGAGAGCCATACAAATGGTACGTACAACTTCTGTTATGTGTGGTGACTGGTATTAGGCTGGCACCTTGTTAGTGAGGTATCCTGCTGTTTAGTTAGTGCCGGAAAGGCATAGGATTTTGTTTGTGTTGTTTTATTTCTGTACCACTATCTCTAAATAAAACTGGCTGAGGTCAGTTGTACGAACTCCAGTGTTCTGTCTGTGCCTGCCAGAGTGTGCCCGTCTACCCAGGAGACGACTACCCCGCTACCTAGTCCCTTACAATTGGTGGAGGAGGCTTTAGGCACAAATCTTGGTACAAGAAAACAAGACTGGAAAATTTAAAGGGCCAGTGTCACTCTTATTGCACTGGTTTAAAGACTGTGTTTCTACATCTGACAAAATGGAGGATGTAGTAAAAGCTATTTTGAGTGCTGTTGCATCTCAGCAGGAGGCTAGCCGAGTGCAACAAGAGGCTACCAGGGTGCAGCAAAGGGTGCTCGAAGAAACAACCCGCAGGCTGACAGCCCAACTAGAAGCTGCCCAGGAGGAGCAAAGAAAAGACTGGGAGACATTAAAAACTGTGGTGCAGCAACTAACCACTGTCGCTGCACAGGTCCCAGGTGTTGCAGATGCTGCTCCCACCTCCATAAGGGCTAGCCATTTTCTACAAAAGATGACATCAGCTGATGACGTGGAAGCCTACCTGTCAACTTTTGAAAGAACTGCGGAGCGAGAAAGTTGGCCAAAGGAGCAGTGGGCGGGACTTTTGGCACCTTTCCTTTCTTCGGAACTCCAAAAGGTATATTTTGACCTGGAAAATCGTGATGCTATGGACTATGACAAGCTGAAAAAGGAGATTCTAACACGCCTTGGAGTCACGGTTTCTGTCCGCGCACAGCGAGTGCACAACTGGACCTACAGCACAGACAAACCTCCACGCTCTCAGATGCACGACCTCATTCACCTGACCAAGAAGTGGTTGCAGCCAAAGATCCTGTCAGGCCCACAGATTGTTGAACGGGTGGAAAAGGATCAGTACTTAAGATCCCTCCCTGTTACCTTGCGCAAGTGGGTGAGTCATGGAGATCCCAAAAATGCTGACCAGATGGTGGAGATGGTGGAGAGGCTCTAAAAGCTGGCAAGCCATGCCAGAGAGGTCTGTGGCTTATAAGAGACTAAATAAAGACTTAGTAAAATGCTTCCGATGTCATATGCCAGGTCATGTGGTTGCCAATTGCCCAATGTATGATGAACCCATGCAATGTGATGCCTCATATATAAACCGCCGTTTGTCCCTGTATGCTCAGATTGTGTGTGCTGCATTACCAAATGCTGGGGGGGGGGGGAGAAACAAATGTGTGCTATTACTGTGGAAGGTAAAGATGTGAAGGCATTGTTAGACTCAGGCAGTCTAGTCTAGTCACCCTGGTAAAAGCTGATTGGGTAGATCCCAGAAAACACTTGGTGAAAACCATTGGGGTGACATGCATACATGGGGACACCTGCCATTACAACAATGCCCTAGTGGACATACATACCCAGTTTGGTGCTGTAAAATTTATGGTGGGGATAGTTCCATCATTAATGCATGATGTCATCATGGGGCGGGATTTCCCACATTTCTGGAGGTTATGGGAACAGAGAGTCTCCAATACACTGACTGAGAATGGGGCTCTAGGTGAGGAGGAAACTTTCCCCTTCTCTGTTATGGCTGATCTGGAGGTGAGGAAAGATAAGTTTGGTGCAGAACAGTTAAAAGACCCTACCCTTATCAGAGCCAGGGAAAATGTGAAGATGATTGAGGGTAACCTGGTGGAGCCTGACACCAGACTGGCATTTCCCTACATGGCTGTAAAACATGACTTACTGTACCAAGTGGTGAAAAGGGGAGAGGATCTGGTGGAGCAGTTAGTGATCCCTAAAGCATATCGCAGAACCGTGCTAGATCTGGCCCACAGTCACATTATGGGGGGACATTTGGGAGTTGAGAAAACTACAGATAGAGTCCTCCAACGGTTCTTTTGGCCAGGGGTTCACAAAGATGTGAGAGATTATTGTGACTCCTGTCCAGAGTGCCAGATTTCAGCTCCCAGACCCCACTATCGTAGCCCCCTGGTACCCTTACCTATCATTGAGGAGCCATTTGAGAGAATAGCGATTGATCTGGTGGGGTCTGTAGTAAAATCTGCTCGAGGTCACCAGCATATTCTCATTATTATGGATTATGCTACTCGCTACCCCGAAGCTATACCCTTGCGTAACACATCATCCAGTGCCATAGCCAAAGAGTTGGTGCAGGTTTAGTCGTGTGGGAATACCAAAAGAAATCCTTACAGATCAGGGTACCCCATTTATGTCATGAGTCATGAAAGAGTTGTGTAAATTGTTCCAGTTTAAACAGCTGCGTACCTCTGTCTACCATCCGCAGACTGATGGACTGGTAGAGAGATTTAATAAGACCCTAAAAGCCATGCTAAAGAAAGTGGTGGACAAAGATGGGAAAAATTGGGATTTTCTTCTTCCCTATCTCATGTTTGCCATTTGTGAGGTCCCACAGTCATCCACAGGGTATTCTCCCTTTGAGTTGCTTTATGGCCGTCACCCAAGGGGTCTTCTGGATATAGCAAAGGAAACCTGGGAAGTGGAAGCTACACCCTATAGAAGTGTCATTGAACACATTGCACAAATGCAAGACAGGATCTCAGCAGTAATGCCTAGTGTACGTGAACATATGCCCCGGCCCAGGAGGCACAACAGAGAGTGTATAACCGCAGTGCCCAAATATGTACTTTTTCCCCAGGTGACAGGGTTCTAGTGTTGATCCCTACCGTAGAAAGTAAATTTCTAGCTAAGTGGCAAGGCCCCTTTGAGGTATTAGAAAAAGTAAATGAGGTGAACTACAAAATCCGCCAGCCAGGTAAGAGGAAGCCTGAGCAAGTGTACCACGTCAATCTTATTAAACCGTGGAAAGATAGACTATTACTTGCCGCAGACACCTCATTACCACCAGGGCAGCTGTGCTCCGAGAAGCCATTGATGCCAGAGGTAACAGTACCTGACTCTCTTGCAAAGGCGCAAAAGGTCGAGGTACATGATTTCCTCTTTAGGAACAGACATTTTTTCTCTGATATCCCAGGTCGCACCTCTCTTATCAAACATGATATAATTACTGAACCAGGGGAAAAAGTTAAGCTAAGGCCTTACAGAATACCAGAGGCCAGGAGAGGAGTTATATCCGAAGAGGTGAGAAAAATGCTGAAACTAGGGGTAATTGAAGAGTCCCATAGCCAATGGTCTAGCCCCATAGTTCTGATCCCCAAGCCAGACGGCAGCTGGAGGTTCTGCAATGACTTTCGTAAACTAAATTCCATATCTAAGTTTGATGCTTACCCGATGCCCCGTGTGGATGAGCTCATTGACAGGCTAGGAAAGGCACGCTACATCACCACCCTAGATCTGACCAAAGGGTATTGGCAGATACCATTAACTGATGAGGCCAAAGAGAAAACTGCCTTTGCCACCCCTAATGGGCTGTTCCATTATGTTGTTTTGCCTTTTGGTTTGCATGGGGCCCCCGCAACTTTTCAGAGGGTTATGGATAAGATTTTAAGACCCCATAGACTGTACGCAGAAGCCTATCTAAATGACATTATCATCCAAAGTCCAGATTGGGAATCCCATCTACCTAGGGTGCAAGCGGTTATAGATTCTCTGTGTGAGGCAGGATTCACAGCCAATCCCAAAAAGTGTGCCATTGGTCTGGAGGAGGCCAAATACCTGGGTTATACCATAGGCCGTGGTCTTGTAAAGCCCCAAATAAATAAAATTCAAGCCATACAAATTTGGCCTCAGCCCCTAAATAAGAAGCAAGTTTGTGCCTTCTTGGGGATTACCGGCTACTACAGAAGGTTTATTCCAAACTTTGCTTCTCTTGCAGCCCCGTTGACTGACCTGAAAAAAGGGAAATACTCGGTCATGGTTAGGTGGACACCAGAGGCCGAGAAAGCATTTCAGACCCTTAAAAGCCTTCTGTGTGCTCAGCCAGTGCTGATAACCCCAGACTTTGAGAAAGAGTTTGTACTTCAAACTGATGCATCTGATGTGGGACTAGGGGCTGTACTGTCACAGGTGCGGGATGGGGAAGAACACCCTGTACTGTATTTAAGTAGAAAACTTAATGAACACAAGAAAAGGTATGCGATTGTGGAAAAAGAGTGTCTCGCTATTAAATGAGCCCTGGAAGCACTCTGTTACTACCTGCTTGGGCGGCACTTTGTATTAATTACTGATCATGCTCCCCTCAAATGGATGTGCGAGAATAAGGAAAAGAATAGGAGGGTCACAAGGTGGTTCTTGGCTTTACAAGAGTACAGGTTTACTGTAAAGCACAGGCCAGGAACACAAATGGGAAATGCAGATGCCTTGTCCCGTGTACATTGTCTTGTGTCCAGATGTGTTCCAGCCCTGGGTCTGAAACAGGGGGGGGATATGTGACAGAGTGTCTGGAGAAATAGTAGATGGGGTGTATATATGCCCAAGATTTATCATGTCTGTGATATAAATAAAAAAAAAAAAAAGCAACCAGGAAAGTAGAGTGTCCAGAGATCTGTGGTTTCTGCAGATCAGGTTTGGACAAAACTAATTATCAGGGCCTGTGTTGCTGGAGTGGGAAGTGAGGGTGGGTCTTGGGCTGTCTGGTTAATCAGTCAGTCCTCAGGTGTGCAAGTCTTATAAAAGGCCAGGAGTGCAGACACACCTTGGCTCTCAGCCTGGGAACAGGTCATCTGCTAAGAACCTGTGAGAGCCATACAAGTGGTACGTACAACTTCTGTTATGTGTGGTGACTGGTATTAGGCTGGCACCTTGTTAGTGAGGTATCCTGCTGTTTATTTAGTGCCGGAAAGGCATAGGATTTTGTTTGTGTTGTTTTATTTCTGTACCACTATCTCTAAATAAAACTGGCTGAGGTCAGTTGTACGAACTCCAGTGTTCTGTCTGTGCCTGCCAGAGTGTGCCCGTCTACCCAGGAGACGGCTACCCCGCTACCTAGTCCCTTACAATAGCCATCATTCTTTTTTTTCTTTTTTCTTTTTTACAATGTAAGTCAATGCAAAACCAATTCCGCAGTATAGCACACAACAGCATATATTTTTACATTCAGATTTTATTTTCCTTTTAACGTACATCTCAATGGACAATAAAAACGTAGTGTGAACTTTTCTCTTATGGTTGTAATCACAAGCAGTTTTACAATATACACTATTTATTAATTATTTTTAGCTTTGTATTTTTAAATTATCATACATACTGTATGTACACTAGGGGGACATGTATGAAAAGGGGAAAATTCCTTTTTTGGGCACAGATGGGGCTGTTTGGCAAAATAAGGGTATTTTTGTGAATATTTTTTCACACCGGCCCCATCTGCGCCACCTTTGCCAATGGGGCGGAGAGGAAGCGTTACGGGTGGTACGGCAGCAAGCAGAGGGGGTGCGGGCTTTGCGTGTGCCGCATTTATCATTTTTTCCATGGAAAAATTATACTGAAACCTATGCCAGCTCTGAGCTTACATAGGTTTCAAAATTTTCGCATGGACGGGCTCCGTGCGATCGGGATTTATGTAGAGGCAATGCATCTCTACATAAATCCCCTGAGCTCTGGAGCTGCGGGGACATTTGTAAGCCCAGCGTAAAAAACGCCAGACTTTATAAATATCCCCCTAGGTGTCTCCTTTCACTGTACATGTGTACAGCTGCTGCGAATCCACATTTAATAGCAAATAATCCTGGGGGGTGTTCGCATTGTATGGTCAGCTCTCCTGTCCTGTCACCAAAACCTTTGTCCCCCGATATGCATAGTTAATAATATAATTAGTTTAAATTAAGACCAAATATCATCAGGGAGGAAGCATAGACCACAGTTTGACTGTATGTATAATGTTGATTTAAACATAGAAAAATTAAAGCTAGTATATTGCTTGTAATCACAACCCCTGTTGATTTCTTAAATGATGGGGGGGGGGGGGTTTGAAAGGTATGCTTTAAATAGCATTCGCATGGACATTTATGAATGATTATTTCTTTTTAAGTTATCTTAAACTTATCTAGAGCTTTTGAAAAAGTTTTAAGTATTTCTTTAAAAATGGGGATTTTACTGCTTGAAAGTGCCGTTCTTTTATGCAGAAAGACAAAGCTGAAATTGCTGCCAGGCTTATCCATTAAATTTTGTCTTTTATCTGTAATAATAAGTAGTGTTTGCCTTAGCAGTGTAAGCTTAGTCATGCATGCACTAAAAGACTGGATTGAAATCTGCAGGCTACATGTCCTTTGAGTTTATAAATAACTAACACTGTCTGGAGATCAGGGATTTTTACATACACGCCACTCTCGACACTTGAAGTATTCTGAGAAAACTGCAGGGATGTGATTGGTATCATTTAAAACTAGAAACTTGCCTAGTCAGTCTAAGGACAGGTACTTGATTGACTCAAATTCTTTTTTTTTTTCTCTCCAAAGCAGATTTTTCCCTCTTCAGATGCCACCTAAGGTAAAATCTGAAAAATGTGTCAGAGAATGTGTATCATGCTAGGCAGTATCTGCTGTCTTTTTCTTCAAAGTAAAAGGAATTTTACTCTTTCAATAAATAGGGCAAAAAGTATCGTAGACATGCAAATACAGTCTCTGCTTACTTCAGAGATATGGAAATATGTTAGTATAATGCTGATGCCCCTTTTATTTTAAATAGGAGGTTCCAGCTCAAGAAACCTCTGTTGCTATTATCTTTTGACACCTCTTTATTAACATATATTGAAGTGAACATATGTTTTCCATTGAATATATGTAGCGAGAACCTCCAATTGAGATTACATTTTAGTAAAGGATCTCCTTCTCCTGAGAATCATTTTTTTTAGTCTGTGTATGGAAATAACCTGACAATCTCGTTGTTCTCATAAGTGATTTGGTAGCTTTTGTCATTTAAAATAATTCTCTTCTGCTATCAGGGAAATCAGATCTCTATGCACTGACTGCTTAGTGAGTTTGAAGTAGGCAACCCACAGGACAAAGAGTGCAGATAGCATTGCTCGAAGACCCTTTTTTACAGTGCCTTTACATGGCACAACAAATCAAGGTGCCCAGGCTACCCAAACAATCCTTGTATCATTTGTGCAGTCTGGGAAACTGACAATACAGATATGTTTATATCTGTGCTATCAGTTTAAAGATAGCTAGCAGTCTATACTTACCACACTGTTTGTGATGCAGCATCTGGCTTCTCCAGTCTTCTCTAGGTTGCAAGCTTTATCTTCAGGCCCTGCCTCCTCCTGCTGTCAAAGTTACAAGAGAGAGGTTGGAGGACCTGAGGACCAGATGCCGGATCACAAGCAGCGCTAATGGTAAGTATAGACTGTTATTGATAATGGAAACTGAAAGCACAGATATATACATATCTGTGCTGTCCGTTTCCCTTTATCTTTATTGGCTGAACAAACCCCTGATTACACAGCAGGTTCTAAACAGACTATCGGTCTTTGGCTGATCACTGTCACTTTTACTTAGTGTGAACATAGCTTTACGCAGGGTCCATTATCGTTTCTAGCTATGCTCCTGGCCAACACTTGGCCCATGTAAAGGGCCCTTTACTATGGTTTAATGATGAGCAAAATCCGGTGTTCATGGCTGGTTAAATTAAATGCCACTCCCTGTTTTAAAAGGTGTACTCCAGGGAGTATTTCCTTTTCTGAGTGGGCATGTCCATATGCCAACCAACCCTGGAAATGCTGCACAGCTTGACTAGAGAAGGCATGCAAGATTGCATGCTGGATAAATCCGCTGTCATGGGAGGAACGACCCCATAAGTATTGATGGGATTAGTTTTATCCTCTGATATCCTATTACACCAACAGATGTCTGACGGTTCACAGTGAGCAAGAATATCAGAATTCCACAGCAGAGAGCTCCCGCTGTACTTAGTGTTCTGCAGTGTCTGAATAGGAGGGTGCGCGCACCTCCACTCCTGCCGCTCTCAGCACAAAAAATTGACATCAAACACTGTAGGACACAACACAGCAGGATTCCACCATTTTAGCTCAGTGTGAACTGGGCCAAAGCCAGGAACAGACAGAGAACAAATCGTAAAGGAAAGACTAAGATTTCTCCTCTTTTCAAATCCATTCCTGGCTTTGGCTGAAAAAATCGGTCAAACAATCTGTCAGAAATCTGTTTGTGTAATAGTGCTCTAGATATACATATCCTGGGATGTTGCTATTCCCATCTCTGATAATTAGGTGCACTTCAGCACTATATATATATATATATATATATATATATATATATATATATATATATATATATATATATATATATATATATATATATTTAGTGACTCACTGTGTATAGCAGCAGGCAGTTTTATGCTATCTAGATCCATGCAGCGGTAGTAACCCTTTATGGGTTGGAGCACAATCAGACTTCTAGCTTTTTTTTTTTTTTTTTACCTTAATTATAAATATACTATGAACTGTTGAATATCAACACCTAAAACTACCATATTTCCAACTTAAAGCAAAGAGATTAACCATTATGTTGATTAAACATACTACATAAATGTTCAATCAGACCTCTTGTTCCATACAAAATCTACTTTTTATTGCTCAAAGGGGAGAACTCAAATGCAAATACATATCACTAATGTCATTACTGGCAATAATGATGCAATGCCTATGAACTTGATTTCATTTGCAATTTATAATTAATGCACGGATGATTTATTATTAAAAATGTGATTACTCCTCGAAGACTAACTGACCTTTGAAGTCAAATTCCCAGATGATCTATATTTTCAAACATAGCAAAAGTGAAATTTGTGTAACAAACTTAAGTACACAGAATCAAGAGAGCTATAAATTACAACTGGTTAGGGCAGCATCCATTATAAAATATAATTTTTTTTTGACTAATGATTTATAAAGGGTTTTGGCTAAAAGTTGTTTACTAGCTCTCAACATAGATAATATGTCCTCTTTTTTCCATACTATTGGTTATTTGTAATGTCTTCTTGTATAGTACAAATGAAAAAAATCTCACTATGTAGTTTACACCTGGTTTATGTGATTTTGTTCAAGGCTAAACTAAATAGTGGAGCTATGGGGAGTAGAATTGCCACCAGCCCTCAAAGCCCCTTCACCAAGACATTGTTTATAGTATCTCCATGTATCTCCAAGAAGTATAGGCTAGTCAAACAATAAAATGCATATCTTTTGTTCCTAGGGTTAAAGTGCTTGTGTCATGAAGAAAGAAGGTAAAATCAGATGTGTACGTAAAGGAGGTCACTTTGACACGTCAAAGTTTTATTTCATGGCAGGTATTTTAAGGAGTCCAGTTATTGATCTTATCATCGAGTAAGGGCGCTATTACATGGAGTAATAATTGGCCGATTCAGCCAATTCTTGCTTCATGTAATAGAGAAAAAGATCAGGCGATGAAAAGATCATCAGCTCATTTTTTTCTCTAGGTCAATACCTAAAATCATAGGGTGTTCGGCACACATTGCTACAGTACGTGTAATAGCAATGGACTCCCAACGGCTGATTTTCGTAGTATAAAATAATAAAATATTAACTTACCTTACTACGTTCCCGGGTGTTCTTCGAGGCCTTCCTCACTATCTGAGTTCTGCCTTCTGTTGTCTCGGCCAGTGATTGACTGATTGGCCACAGCCTGTCAGTGCAGAGACAGGGGAAGACATCCGAGGACTCCGGGGAACATGGTAAGGTAAGTTAATACTTTATTATTTTACACTAAAGGCAAGAGATGCATGGACATAGCTAAAAATGCCTGCGCAGCCCTTACAGCCCGATAATTGGCCTTTGTAGTAGCTCAGTAAATGAGCACCAATCTAGAAGATCGCCGCTCGTTTACAGTTTATGATCGGGCTGTTTAATAGGACCCTTACACTATAAATTGGACTCCCTAAACTAGAAAGAGCAGGAATTTCACTCAGTGAGTTTCAAGTTGTACTGAATCTTTTCCCACAAACACACACACACACACACACACACACACACACACACACACATGCTCAGCTCTATAACATGATGCTGAGATAGAGAAGATCGGATTTTCATGGTGCCAGGTTCTCTTTAAATGCATTTGAAGCTTTGTTTAAAACATTGGCGGGAAGTACTGAAAGCACCACATGGCCTAGATGAAATTTCCACTGTGAAATTAATTTCTAAGATAGCTATGGTGTCTTAACCAGATGAAATGCTTTGTAATACACTGTAATCTAACAAAGGCTGAATAGAATATTCACAATTTTAATTGCAGTTAGCTGCTTAACAAAAAGGTGATTTCACAAATGGCTGCCAGGCGGGGAATCTGAGCTGCCTGCTAATTGTTTTTGTCATGATGCTGTGGAATAAAAATTCATTTAAAGTGACTTATCAATGCCATTTAGAAGAACAATTTAACCTGTGGTAGATATGAAAATAACTGTGGTTTTCGGTTTATTCATTAAGTCAAATTATTTCCATCTGAAGTGTGTGTATTTCCATCTGAAACAACACAGGCATGATGTCTGGGTTCAGTATTAACAAAGTAATTATTAATGCATAAAGCTGTTTTACATTTATCATAAACAAGGGCGTGTTCACACTTCACTTTCTAAGGAACAAATACATGTGTCTGAATTAGAAAATATTTTTACATTAATGTAATTTTCACTGAATACAAAGATAGTGGTGCTCAAGACACTTAAAGCGACTCTGTACCCACAATCTGTTTCCCCCAAACCACTTGTACCTTCGGATAGCGGCTTTAAATCCAAGATCTGTTCTGCAGTTATAGTCATAAAAACAACTTTTAATCTTGCAGCATTGTGTCTAATGGCCGGGGCTTGCATTTGTATATGCATTAGGCTGGCACACCCTCTCTGTCCTTCCTCCCCACCCTCCTCATCATTAGGAATGATCCAGGAACATGTGTGTGAACAACTAATAAAAACTGTCTGCTTGCAAAATTCGTACGAAAATAACTGTCACAATCATTACTTTGATGTCCACACAGACAAAATCAGTTACTTAATACACTGTGTGCATTAGACATCCGTCATTCCATTGACTTTAATGCATTCCATTGAGGTAAATTAAATAATTGACATCTTTTTAAAAGGTAAAAGCAAATGCTTTTTTTTTTTTTTTCTTTTTTTTTTTTTTACTTAGTGTGAACATAGACTTAGACAGATTGATAAACCTGGGCCAGTCTGCCTGTGAAAAGCCATGGACTGTATATTGTATTAGTATGCATGCAAGATAGAGTTATATGTGCATACTACGAAATCCCAATGGAAATATTGCAGAGGATTCTGCAGCCCGCACCCGCTCACAGATTCTGGGGGCCACGCGCATCTCCGCTGCTCCCATAGGCATCATTCTATGGTTAGCCAGATTCCGACATCTCCGCTCATTCTTTGGGTGGACGGAGGATTCTGGCAAACCATACAATGAAGCCTTTGGGAGCAGCGGAGATGCGTGCAGCCATGAGCGGCCTATAGTCGTTGTTCCGTCGAGATTCCTTATTGTGCACATACAATTAGGGCAGACACATGGGTTGACATTTCACAATTTTATCCCTTCTTGTCATTATGAGACAGTACCTTTGTGTGCCTCTAAATTAAAGGAAAAGGTGCATGCAGGGGTTTGAGGGAATAAAGAATTTATATTTACCTGTGCCCACTATGCCTCTGAAAAGCAACATCACCAGCTCTCTAACTGCAGCTGGAACAATTTTTTTTTCTTGGCTTCCTGCTACGTCACACGACTCGGGCTTATGGGGTTTCCCGCACAAGTCACTGACAGCCAGGTTGTGGTGTTGCAGCAACAGGAGCTGAAGGATGCAAGCTGGGATCCAAGAGCGGTAATGCAGTCTTGCGTGGGCACAGAGAAGGGTAAGTATACATTCTTTATTTTGTTTCCTACACCACCTGCCTGCAGAATATTTTTTATTTTCACTTGACTCATCCTTTACCATGTTGTGAGGCATTTCGATTGAGGCATTCCCACAGAGATTGATCACACATATATACAGCACATCAGTGTGTTCAGGTAGGCAGGCATCTGGAGTGCAGTGTGAGGAATAGGCTGCAGTGTATTCACTTGGTTAAAACCTCAGATATAGGGTATACAGCTGTATACTGAGAGTGTGCCAAAGAAAATAATAGTTTGGTACTACTGTTTTGTGTTCCGTCCTTAACATTAACATTGCCTGAAGGCATTTCTAAAAAATTATATATAGGGTATACGGCTGTATACTGATAGTGTGTAAAAAAAAAAATAGGTAGTAATAATTAGGTAGTACTGTCTTGCATTCTGTGCTTTAACCATTGGAACTAGAGATGAGCAAAGTGAATCTGATGAATTCCGATTCACAGTGAATCGGACGTCTGATGCGCCTCACTACGATTCGCGAATTCGCCAGATTCGCTTTGCAAATTTCCTAAACATGGCGGCCACAATAGCGATCGCAGATGTTAGCTTATACTTAGTTGCATACATTATGCAGTTGCGAACATTACATGGTTGCAAATATGAAGTTGCTAACTTTACGCAGTTGTAAATATTACGCAATTGCGTACATCACAAGATAAACGTTCACATGTTCGAAAATGATTGTTATAATTATTCCGATCATCGAACAAATTGTTCGTATTGCAAACACGAAAAATTAGAATTATTTTTGTGTCCAAACATATGAACATTTACGAACATGTTTGCTCACTACAATTTTTTATGAAATTCGTTTGTATGCAATTCGCAAATATTCACAAATTTGTGTGAAAATTCTCAAACTTTGCCAAACAAATTTCCAAGTGATTTCTAATAGGAACGCCTGTTGCCTGAAGGCATTTCTAAAAAATCATACACATGTATATTGGGTATATGGCTGTATACTGAGAGTGTTTGGAGTGTATTGTTAAGAGGCTGTCCTAGTGGTGCAATGCTGCGACTTGCTGTCCCAGTTGCATTCCAGAAGTGTTTGCATCATTTTCTGAGGTTTCATGGTGGACTTGGAAACCTAAATTCAACCACTTGGAGATCATCAAGTCATGAGCATTTTTTCCCATAGACTTTAATGGGATTCCATATTCGATTGAATAGTCGAGCATCGCGGTCTAGTCAAATGGAATTTCAAACTTTCGAATATTTCAGTTCTCGCTCATCTCTAACTATTAGTAAAATCCATTCTTTTCTTGCGCTTTTGTTTTTTCCTTCTCCCTTTAGCACTTTTATTTTTCAATCTACGGGCTTGTTTTTTTTATTTTGCAATCTAAGGGCTTGTTTTTTTCAGGAACAGGCGTACTTTGTAATGGCGTCTTTTATTCTACCATAACATTTATAATGGAACCCCAAAATATTATTTACGAAAATATAAATTGGTGAAATCATAAAAAAGAATGCTCTATGGTAACTTTTGGGGGGTTCCTGTGTCTACGTAATGACTATGTCTACGACTACGTAACGACATGATACCATTATTCTATAGGGCAGTCCGAACACAACCATATGAAAGTTTACACAGTTCTTTTATGTTATATTTTTATTTTATGAAAAAAATTTTTTTTTAGCAATAATTATTAATAAAATGGCCCTATTTTGACTCTTATTACGGTTTTCGTTTTTAACCTACGGGGCTGCATAGGATGTCATTTTTTGCGCCATGATCTCTATTTTTTATTAATACCATACTCGGACGTTTTTATCAAAAAAAAAAATTTCATGTATAATGTAACAAAAGAACAGCAATCCTTACACTTTTTTCCGTCTTTTCATTTATGCCGTTCTGGATGACGATTGTTATATTTTATTAGATCAAAAAATTACACACGCTATGGTATATAATATGTTAAATTATTTAATAATTTTTATATGTTTTATTTATATAATAGGGGGTGATTTTAATCTTTATTGGGGAAGAGGCTTTGGTGTATTTTTAAAATCACTTTAACCTTTTTTTTACACCTTTTAAGTCCCCCTGGGCCATAGCATTGATCAGTGTAATAGGCGCTCTGCTGATTGAGCCTGCCTGTAGCAGACTAAATCAGCAGAACACCGATCAGATCACACGGAGGAAGGTAAGAGACCTCTGGAGGTGTGTGAAAGTGATTGGGACCATTGCAGTAACACTGCGGGGGTCCCAAATGGTAAGTGACAGGAGCTGCTCCTGTCACTTACACTTAAATGCCGAGATCGCAGCGTGTCATTAACGATGAGGGCCCGGCTGCTAACTGCAGCTGCCCCCTATCTTCTATGAAACTTGCTCCGCTCCGGAGCGATCTTCATAGCTTCTTATAGACCCAGGACGTACAGTTACGTCATGAGTCGTCTGGTGACAGACATCCATGACATAACTGTTTGCCCAGGGTCATCTAGGGGTTAATAATGTGGTTAGTATTGTGCATTAAAAATGGAGCTGATGAACACACTGCGTCTAAGAAGTATCTACTGGACAACCCATAACAATAACCCAATAACCCTTTTCGGAAAGTTTTCTTTATGTAATAGCTTCACATTTGATGCAAAGTACATTCAAACTAGAATTATCTTTAATGAGTTGTCCAGCAGCTACTGGCTACAGATGGCTACTGGCTCAGATAGTCATTGCACTTTTCTAAGGGTTTCTGGATTTGGGTCAGTTATTTAACTAACTCTATTTAAATTCCAGACTGTACGCTGTTAGGGATTTTGCATGCTAATAGTGTAACGTCTTCAAATTCGGGTACATACTATATTTTCTGGGAAATGGAGAATTCTTAAAATTGTTACCTCTACATAAGATGATAGGTTTGGAGATTGTAATCATTATCTCAGTTCCTATATACATTTTTTTTATAAGCCAGATAAGAAAAATATCTGACAGATTTGAAGACTTTCAATGACATGCATACAAAGAATAAATTGAAGGAAGAGATAGAATGACCTTGCTTTTCCTCTTCCAAGATTATGCCATTTTCAAACATTTGTTATGTCTTTCTCAATTTTAACTAACCTGCAACTGGGATTCCTAAATTAATTTGGTTAAACAAAGCTTGTAGGATTCGAAAATCAATAACACATTCTCATCTGACAGAGGACTTGAAATTATACAGCATATCCTCTAGAATAATTAAAATTCTACTATGGTTTATATAAATTCTAGTTGTGGTGGAATAAGTGCTGGGGAGTTGCAAGCTGTCTAGTGCGCATCCAGAACTAGATTAATTATGTTCTTAGAATTGGGCTTTGGGGGGGATAAAGTCTCTTGGAAATTACAACTATATATTTTTAAATAGCCATCTGCTCAAGAGGTTCTTTAGATGAATGTGTTTATCCTTTTATCCACTCTTTGTATAATTTGTTTATTCATTTTATTTGTTTTCTATGTATTTCATTACACAAACAACTCTAAACACCTGCATTTTACTTTTAAAGGGGTGACACCACCAATCAACGTTTCTATATGCCAAAAACCCTTACATGCATTCTATATATGCTACACTACAGTAACAAGAAGAAAACAGCACAAAGTCCATAAAAAGGCTGATCTTTATTGTAGAATCCAGATAAAATTACAACATGGGTGGTAAAAAAAAAATGTTCATGTTGCTTTTGGCTGTTGCTGCCTGAGGGTATATTCACACGAACGGACTCGCAGTGGGGAGGATATTACAGTAGTCCAAGCTACTGTGTTTTTGAGGTGAAGGTGGCAGGAGGTGGTCAGGGCTTGAATTTGGGGTTTAAAGGACAGGGCAGAGTCAAAGGTGACCCCGAGGCAGCAGACTTGGGGGACTGGGGACAGAGTGCAGCTATTGATAGTGATTGACAGATTAGAAGGCAGGGTGGAGCAAGATGGGTGAAAGATTAAAAGTTCTGTTTTGTCCATGTTGAGTTTTAGAAAGCGAGAGGAGACGAAGGAAGATATGGCCAAAAGAATTCTGGATAGCAAAGAGGTGATATCCGAACCAGAGAGGTAGATCTGAGTGTCATCGGCGTAGAGGTGGTACCTGAAGCCATGGGATTCTATGATATGTCCCAGGCCAGAAGTTTAGATGGAGAAGAGAAGAGGCCTAAGTACAGAGCCTTGGGGAACACCAACAGTAAGGGGGCAAGGAGAGGAGGTGGTGTGGGAGTGGGAAACACAAAGTGCAGTTGGAGAGGTAAAAGGATATCCAGGAGAGGGCTGAGCAAGTGACGTGTCTCAACATCAGTGTTTTGTAGAACATTGCGCCCTGGGAAATCAAATGTGCAAAAGAACACTGCAGAGACACCATCACATGTCTCGACATCAGTGAACTAGCCAGACCTTCCTCCGGGAAGGAACAACCAAGCTAAGGAATGTCTCCAATTAAGGAAACCACCTAAGCAAGGTTTCCATCCACAGACAGCTGTTTCGGGGTTTTTGCCCCTCATTAGTGTGGAGTAGGTTTCTGCCTAGTGGGAGCAATGACTAGTAAGTGCATGCAAAAGGACTCTGGTTGACCTCAGGGAGATCAACCAAAACACTGCAGAGACACCATCACGTGTCTCAACGTCAATGTATTCTAGAACATTGCCCCCTGGGAAATGAAATATGCAAAAGAACACTGCAGAGACACTATCACATGTCTCAACGTCAGTGAACTAGCCAGACCTTTCTCTAGGAAGGAACAACCAAGCCAAAGAATGTCTTTAATTAAGGAAACCACCTAAGCCAGGAATCCATCCACAGACAGTTGTTTCGGGGGTTTTGCCCCTCATCAGTGTGGAGTAAATTTCTGGCTAGTGGGAGCAATGACTAGTAAGTGCATGCAAAAGGACGCTGGTTGACCTCAGGGAGATCAACCAAAACACAGCAGAGACACCATCACGTGTCTCAACGTCTGTGTATTATAGAACATTGCCCCCTATATCTGTGGATGGATACCTTGCTTAGGTGGTTTCCATAATTGGAGACATTCCTTGGCTTGGTTGTTCCTTCCCGAAGGAAGGTCTGACTAATTCACTGACGTCGAGACATGTGATGGTGTCTCTGCAGTGTTCTTTTGCATATTTGATTTCCCAGGGGGCAATGTTCCAGAATACACTGACGTTTTGGTTGATCTCCCTGAGGTCAACCAGCGTCCTTTTGCATGCACTTACTAGTCATTGCTCCCACTAGCCAGAAACCTACTCCACACTGATGAGGGGCAAAACCCTGAAACAGCTGTCTGTGGATGGATACCTTGCTTAGGTTATTTCCTTAATTGGAAACATTCCTTGGCTTGGTTTTTCCTTCGCTTTCCTAATAAATGACTCATAAGTTATTTGGATAGGATGCTGTTTAGTTAAAAGAGGATCACTACATCAATAATGACTAATAAGGATCCAGTAGAATAGGGACTGATATGCATGTCCACCGGCACAGTTGGTGAAAATGAACAATAAAGTACCCTTTGAATATTTGGCGGTGCCATACTATGCACAAAAATAGCCTTTTAAATGCATTTCTAACACATCATATCCTGAGATGTATGTTTGCCGGGATTACCTTATACCTATGACTGAAGCTGCCATAAGTGGTGAGTATTGACTACAAAGATATATGGTTTACTGGGACCTTAAGAAGAGAGTGGATGTATTAATTATAAATAATAGATTGGCTGGGGAAGTGAAGGTGTTTTCTCTATGCTGGGTGTTAGAAGGAGGAAAAGAAAGAATATCTAGCCAACCGACTAGATCCTTGTTAGGGATCCTTCATAGCAGAGAGGTCACATCTAGACCAGACTTGAGTGTCATCAACAAGAAAGTGGTAATTGAAGCCATAGGATATATTAATGCGGTCACACAGGGTCTCTCCTGCATATACTATGGGACTGCATATTGGCTGCATTAATATTTTTGGGCTTGTACTCCATACCACAGAAAAGTAGACCATTGTTTAGTAAGATCCTTACTATAGCCAAATTAGCAATAATGAAGAAATGGAAACACCTCTGCACTTAGTGTAGGTCCTTAATAATATTAAACATATTCCACTGAAAGGTACATTGCCTATGGTAGAGACACAACTAAACTTGTAAATCTATGTGGTCAGGGTGGGAACAGAGCCACTATCATTCTAACTAATATGATGTTATAGAAGCTTTAATTTGGTATGACTAGGCCCTTTATTATTATGGCATAGAAGTAAGGTAACGGACATTGGATGGATTATGGTCAATCAATAATACCACCTTTTGGCAGTTTTTAACCCCTTAAGGACAGAGCCAATTTCGATTTTTTGCGTTTTCGTTTTTTCCTCCTTGTGCATCAAAGGCCATAGCACTTGCATTTTTCCACCTAGAAACCCACATGAGCCCTTATTTTTTGCGTCACTAATTGTACTTTGCAATGACAGGCTGAATTTTTGCATAAAGTACACTGCGAAACCAGAAAAAAATTCAAAGTGTGGTGAAATTGAAAAAAAAACAAACGCATTTTGTTTATTTGGGGGAAATGTGTTTTTACGCCATTCGACCTGGGGTAAAATTGACGTGTTATGCACGTTCCTCAAGTCGTTACGATTAAAACGATATATAACATGTATAACTTATATTGTATCGGATGGCCTGTAAAAAAAAACATTGTCAACAAATATACGTCACTTAAAACCGCTCCATTCCCAGGCTTATAGCGCTTTTATCCTTTGGTCTATGGGGCTGTGTCAGGAGTCATTTTTTGCGCCATGATGTGTTCTTTCTATCGGTACCTTGATTGCGCATATACGACTTTTTGATCGCTTTTTATTACAATTTTTCTGGATTTGATGCGACCAAAAATGCGCAATTTTGCACTTTGGGATTTTTTAGCGCTTACGCCGTTCACCGTACGAGATCAGGAATGTGATTAATTAATAGTTCGGGCGATTACGCACGCGGCGATAGCAAACATGTTTGTTTATTTATTTATTTGTTTACTTTTATTTATAACCTGGGAAAAGGGGGGTGATTCAGACTTTTATTAGGGGAGGGGGCTTTTTATTGACAACAAGACTATATATATTTTTTTACACATATACTAGAAGCCCCCCTAGGGGACTTCTAGTATATACACTTTGATCTCTCATTGAGATCTCTGCAGCATAGATATGCTGCAGAGATCCATGAGATAGGCACTCGTTTACTTCCGGCTGCTGCAGCCGGAAGTAAACGAGTGCCGAGCCGGGGACTGCGCCATCTTGGAGCGGTCCCCGGCCAGCTTCAGAAACGGAGATCGCTCCTCCGGGATAACATCCCGGAGGAGCGATCTCCGCCACTAGACACCAGGGAGACGCTGGATCCGGTAATCGGATGCAGCTGTCATGTTTGACAGCTGCATCTGATTACTGTATTAGCGGGCACGGCGATCGGACCGTGCCCGCTAATACCTACGGTCCCGGGCTACAAGCGGCACCCGGGACCGCCGCGGTTCAGAGCGGGGTCGCGGTGCGGCCCCGCTCTTAACGCCCTTACCTGCAATAGGGCGTACCTATACGCCCTTTGTCGTTAAGGGGTTAAGTTTGACTGTATTGTTTACTGTTAACCCCTAGGCGACCTAAGACGTACCGGTACGTCCTGGAAGTCTGTCCCCAGACGACCCTGGACGTACCGGTACATCCTGAGCTTTGAAGCGCACTCCGGAGCGGAGCGCCCTTCATAGCAGGTGGGGGCCGGCTGCAATCAGCGATCGTGCTGCAGCGTGACATTAAACGCCGCGATCACTTACCGATCGGGACACCCTCAGTGTGACTGCGGGGGTCCCGATCGGTAAAACGGACCACCGGAGGTCTCTCACCTGCCTCCGTGCGGTCCGATCGGCGATCTGCTGCACTGAGCCTGCACAGGCAGGCTCAATGAGCAGATCGCCGATAACACTGATCAATGCTATGCCTGTGGCATAGCAATCATCAGTGTCTAAAATAAAAGTAGTGTATGTAGAAGTCCCCCAAAGGGACTTAAAATTTATTTAAAAAAAAAGTTAAAAACACCAACCCACAACCACAAAACCCCTCCCCCAATAAAAGTTTAAATCCCATTATATAAATAAAACATATAAAAATAAATAAATAAACATATAATATACCGTAGCGTGCGTATTTGTCCGATCTATTAAACTATAACAAGCGTCATTGCGAACGGCGTACGCGAAAAGAGGGAAAAAAGTGCACGGATTACCGATTTTATGTTACATTATATATAAATAAAAATTAATAAAAAGTAATCAAAACGTCCGATCTTCACAAATATGGTATTAATAAAAACTAGAGATCATGGCGGAAAAAAATTACACCCCATACAGCCCCATAGGTAAAAAACTAAAACCATTATAAGCGTCACAATAGGCCCATTTTATTAATATTTAATTGCCAAAAAAAAGGATTTCATAAAAAAAAAATATATAACATTAGAGAATCTGTGTAAACCTGCATATGGTTGTGTTCGGACTGACCTATAGACTAATAGTATAATGTCGCTTTTACTATATAGTGCATTACATGGACACACTTTTTTACGATTTCACCTATTTATATCTTCATAAATAATATATTTGGGATTCCGTCATACATGTTATGGTAAAATGAAAGACGCCATTACAAAGTACAACTATTCCTGTAACAATTAAGCCATTACATGGCCTTGTAGATAGAAAACTGAAAGTGCTACAGCTCTTAGAAGGGGAGGAGGGAAAAACGAAAGCGCTAAGATCAAATTTTGTGCGGTCCACTGGGTCATTTTGGGCCTGGTCCTCAAAGGGTTAAATATTTGGTTTATATGTAAACAAGCTGAGATTATGGTCACCCCGAGCTCAGAAATCCCCTATCCCCATCTTACCTTAACACTCAGATTTCATTTTCCTATGCAGAAGTGGACTACCATTGGTGACGCAATCACAATTTTGTGCATATTAATCTACTGTATGTATAACTGTGATATAATCATTACGATGTTAGCTATTGGCCTGTTACTACTAATTGCATAGAGTTTATACGTTATTTGAAAAATTTCTTGGAAATCTTTCCAATGAAAAACATTGAACCATGAATAGGGAGACACAGGTTGTACTGTTGCTGACATATAAGAACCAGGAGATTGGTGTGATGCTCTGGCGGTCTATAAATTAGTAGAAACCTTGGCTAGGGTTGTTTCAGTACAGCAGTGGGAACAAAATTGAAGGTGTTTAAGGAGTTGGATGAGAGGTGGAGGACAGTTCAAAGCTGACATGTTGCTAATATTTGTCCACAGTGAATTTTGGTTCTACCTGTATGATGTTGTGAATCTAGGTTTATACCGTATTCAAAGTGTGATGACACGTCTATTTTCAGGATGCTTTGAAAAAAAGAAAATTGGATGCAGCAGAAAAGCTTATTCTTAGAATATCTGCCAGGTTCACAAATATTACATTAATTCTTTATTTGGCATCTTGTGTTGCCTGGGTCCTCCATGGAATAAAATGACAAAGAAAAACTACTAAAATTACACAAACTATTTGTTATTTTAATACATTTTTTTTTTATTTGTACCAAAGGAAAAAAATATGTTGACTATTCAACATATTAACAATTTTAGGAATTAAAAAAATGACATCTAGATCTTATTACCAAAATCTCAAAATCTTGCTTAGGTCTTCTGTAGTGATGAGCGAGCATGCTCGTCCGAGCTTGGTACTCGTTCGAGCATTAAGGTACTTGATGGTACTCCTTACTCGGATGAGCATCTCCCAAAGATTCGGGTTCAAATTCAATAAAACAGCTAAACAATGGTTTGTTTAGCTGGCTTAATAATAATAAAGTTTCAGCTACCTGGAAAAGCAGGGAATCAGTAATACAGAAATCGGCATTACTGGGGTTAGCGATCCTCTGCAGTAATGCCGATCCCTATATTGGTTAATAATATATTTAATTAATAAAACACATTTTCGTTGTAATAAAGTTATTTCCCTTGTTCAATAATTTAATTTTAACGAATCCATACTTGTGCAATTAAATATACTGTTAAAATAAATATATATATATATATATATATATATATATATATATATATATGTATATTTATATATTTATTTACAGTATATTTAATTGCACAAGTATGGATTCGTTAGAATTAAATTATTGAACAAGGGAAATAACTTAATTACAACGAAAATGTGTTTTATTAATTAAATATTAATTATTACAGGAAGCTCTATTAAAGTCGGCAAATTCCTATTGCCGACAATAGAGCTCATTGTAATAATTAATACTTAACTTTAATTAAAACATCAAATGTTTCTTCTAATTATGCTATCACAATTTAGCTTTTTTGCTATTTTGCTTTATATGTGCGCTCAGTCGATTGGCTGAGCGCACATATAAAGAGCCGCTCTGCAGCACAGTGACTTCATTGTGCTGCGGACAGGCGAAGAGGACACAGCGGGACATCGGAGGGTGAGTATAAAGCTCTCCCCACCCCCTCCCCTGTACTGCACCCATCCCAGAAAGGAAGGGGGGTCACTTAAACCCTTTCTTGCTGGTATGGGTGCAGTCTGACATCAGTCTGGCCCCCAAGGGGTTAAGGGGCATGCAATGCACCCTCCCTTAACCCCTTGGGGGCCAGACTGTAAGCAGCAATCTGTAAAGATGCTGCGTACTGTAAGGAGCACAACACCGCTCACAATGATGTGTGTTGTGCTCCTGTTTGTGTGTTTTTTGTGTGTTTCTCCCTTTTTGTTTTTCAGATATAGGTCTCTTGTGGATTACGTCAGATTCGATGCACTACGTCGATGACCAGTGGTTGTTTGGATTATTTTTTAAAATAAAATGGTCAATGAGGGGTGTGGGGGTGTTTTTATTTGAATAAAAAATGTTTTTCACTTGTGTCTTGTCTTGTCTTTATATATTTACTTTATAGACTTAGTAGTGGAAGCCGTCTAATAGACGGAATCCATAACTAAGTCAGGGCCTAGTGTTAGCCGATATAAAATGGCTAACACTAACCCCCCATTATTACCCCAGTGCCCAATGCCACCAGGGGTACTGGGAAGAGCCAGGTGCCAGTGGTCCCAGAGTGTCAAAATTGGCGCTCCTGGACTGGGGCAGCAGCAGGCTGGTAATATTTAGGCTGGGGAGGGTCTAAACCAATGGCTCTTCCCACCCTGATGTTACTAGGCTGCTGTTGCTTGGTTTTTAACCCGGCTGGTTATGAAAATAGGTAGAACTCCCACTCCCCTCATTGACCATTTTATTTTAAAAAAGAATCCAAACAACCGCTGGTCATCGACGTAGTCCATCGAATCCACAGGATACGATGGACTACGCAGCGGAGCGGAGAGCAGCGGAGAATTCTTTTAACGAATCCATACTTGTGCAATTAAATATACTGTTAAAATAAATATATATATATATATATATATATATATATATATATATATATATGTATATTTATATATTTATTTACAGTATATTTAATTGCACAAGTATGGATTCGTTAGAATTAAATTATTGAACAAGGGAAATAACTTAATTACAACGAAAATGTGTTTTATTAATTAAATATTAATTATTACAGGAAGCTCTATTAAAGTCGGCAAATTCCTATTGCCGACAATAGAGCTCATTGTAATAATTAATACTTAACTTTAATTAAAACATCAAATGTTTCTTCTAATTATGCTATCACAATTTAGCTTTTTTGCTATTTTGCTTTATATGTGCGCTCAGTCGATTGGCTGAGCGCACATATAAAGAGCCGCTCTGCAGCACAGTGACTTCATTGTGCTGCGGACAGGCGAAGAGGACACAGCGGGACATCGGAGGGTGAGTATAAAGCTCTCCCCACCCCCTCCCCTGTACTGCACCCATCCCAGAAAGGAAGGGGGGTCACTTAAACCCTTTCTTGCTGGTATGGGTGCAGTCTGACATCAGTCTGGCCCCCAAGGGGTTAAGGGGCATGCAATGCACCCTCCCTTAACCCCTTGGGGGCCAGACTGTAAGCAGCAATCTGTAAAGATGCTGCGTACTGTAAGGAGCACAACACCGCTCACAATGATGTGTGTTGTGCTCCTGTTTGTGTGTTTTTTGTGTGTTTCTCCCTTTTTGTTTTTCAGATATAGGTCTCTTGTGGATTACGTCAGATTCGATGCACTACGTCGATGACCAGTGGTTGTTTGGATTATTTTTTAAAATAAAATGGTCAATGAGGGGTGTGGGGGTGTTTTTATTTGAATAAAAAATGTTTTTCACTTGTGTCTTGTCTTGTCTTTATATATTTACTTTATAGACTTAGTAGTGGAAGCCGTCTAATAGACGGAATCCATAACTAAGTCAGGGCCTAGTGTTAGCCGATATAAAATGGCTAACACTAACCCCCCATTATTACCCCAGTGCCCAATGCCACCAGGGGTACTGGGAAGAGCCAGGTGCCAGTGGTCCCAGAGTGTCAAAATTGGCGCTCCTGGACTGGGGCAGCAGCAGGCTGGTAATATTTAGGCTGGGGAGGGTCTAAACCAATGGCTCTTCCCACCCTGATGTTACTAGGCTGCTGTTGCTTGGTTTTTAACCCGGCTGGTTATGAAAATAGGTAGAACTCCCACTCCCCTCATTGACCATTTTATTTTAAAAAAGAATCCAAACAACCGCTGGTCATCGACGTAGTCCATCGAATCCACAGGATACCGATATCTGAAAAACAAAAAGGGAGAAACACACAAAAAACACACAAACAGGAGCACAACACCCATCATTGTGAGCGGTGTTGTGCTCCTTACAGTATGCAGCATCTTTACAGATTGATGCTTACAGTCTGGCCCCCAAGGGGTTAAGGGAGGATGCATTGCATGCCCCTGAACCCCTTGGGGGCCAGACTAATGTCAGGCTGCACCCATACCAGCAAGGAAGAGGTTAAGTGACGCCCTTCCTTGCTGGGATGGGTGCAGTACAAGGGAGGGGGTGGGGAGAGCTTTATACTCAGATGTCCCACTGCGTCCTCTTCGCCGGTCCACAGCACAATGGAGTCACTGTGCTGCGGACCGGCTCTTTATATGTGCGCCCAGCCAATCTGCAGAGCGCACATATAAAGCAAAATATTTCTTCTAATAATGCTATTGTGGTAGCATAATTAGAAGAAACATTTGATGTTTTAATTAAACTTAAGTATTAATTATTACAATGAGCTCTATTGTCGGCAATAGGAATTTGCCGACTTTAATAGAGCTTCCTGTAATAATTAATATTTAAATAATAAAACACATTTTCGTTCTAATAAATTTATTTCCCTTGTTCAATAATTTAATTCTAACGAATCCATACTTGTGCAATTAAATATACTGTAAATAAATAAATATATATATAAATATACATTTATTTATATATATATATATATTTTTTAACAGTATATTAATTGCACAAGTATGGATTCATTAGAATTAAATTATTGAACAAGGGAAATAACTTTATTAGAACGAAAATGTGTTTTATAAATTAGATTTATTAACCAATACAGGGATCGACATTACTGCAGAGGATCGCTAACCCCCAGTAATGCCCATCCCTTTATTACTGCTGTTTCCTGTCCATTTCTGTGGTGTTTCCATCATTTTCTGAGGTTGACAGGTTTTTACACGACCTTCCCTCTACCGAACTTGAATCCCCTGCAAAAATGCTTGAGTCTCCCATTGACTACAATGGGGTTCGTTACTCGAAATGAGCACTCGAGTATCGGGAAATACTTGTCTCGAGTAACGAGCACTCAAGCATTTTTAGTACTCGCTCATCACTAGTCTTCTGCACACCAACGATATTATAATTTAAACCAAGACACAAAGTGCAATTCATAAATGACCAGGGGCGGGCTGGGCCGGGGGGCAGGGTGGCATATGCCCCCCGGGCCGGTCCCCCCAACTCACCAAGGGCTGCGGCAGCCGGATGTCAGTAAGGCTGCTGTGCAGGGCCGTTTCTACATATCACAGGCAACAGGAACAGCTAAAGCACATTCAGGCCGTATTTGCCTAGGACGGCACCTTCAGGGGAAGGGGCAAAGGTTTTTTTTCTCTCCCATGGTCGCCGGTGAGTGGGCGGGGCCATGATCGCGGGGGCGGGGCCACGGTCGCTGCGGGAGAGGGTGCTTACTTGTGTGGTTCTTCCTTCACTCATGGAGCAGGCAGCACAGCTCACAGCTTCCTGCCCACTGCCCTGGAAGAGAGGACAGACCACCCCCTCCTGCCTGGGACTGATGGAGAGGACCCCCATCTACTATGGCCTAGGTAAGGGTCGCGGTGAAAGGGGGCGGAGCCAAAGTTGCGGGGGCGGAGTTTCGCGGGCAGGGGCCCATCCACTAGGCCTGAACAGTATATGTGTAAGATGTTTATTATGAATTATACAGCATTTCCTCTCCCCTGCACCATGGCCTAGTAAGCAGTATTGTGAGGGCAGAGGGGATCTGTACCCCCTCCCATGTACTGTTCAGGGCCTGGTGCCCAAATATGCAGGGGGGTCTGTATGGGTGCCAGGCCCTGAACAGTACATGGGTGAGGGGATCCCCTGCCCCCTCTCTGTATACTCTGGTCACCCAGCTTTCCAAGCATCATGTATGTAAGTGTAATTGAGGTCACCCAGCTTTCCAGCATCCTGTAGTCAGTATAATGGAGGTCACCCAGGTTTCCCAGCATCTTGTAGTCAGTATGAGAGGTCACCCAGCTTTCCCAGCATCCTGTATGTCAGTAAAGTGGAGGTCGCCCATCTTTCCCAGCATCCTGTATGTCAGTAAAGTGGAGGTCGCCCAGTTTTCCCAGCATCCTGTAGTCAGTATGATGGAGGTCACACAGCTTTCCCAGCATCCCGTAGTCAGTATAATGGAGGTCACCCAGCTTTCCCAGCATCCTGTATGTCAGTGTAATGGAGGTCACCTAGCTTTTCAGCATCCTGTAGTCAGTATAATGGAGGTCACCCAGCTTTTCCAGCATCCTGTAGTCAGTATGATGGAGGTCACACAGCTTTCCCAGCATCTTGTGTAGCAGTCAGTATAATGGAGGTCACCCAGCTTTCCCAGCATCTTGTGTAGCAGTCAGTATAATGGAGGTCACCCAGCTTTCCTAGCATCTTGTATAGTAATCAGTATAATAGTGTCACCCAAGGAAATAGTTGCACTTCCTTCTACACTACGTGATATTTTCCATATGACTGTGTTACTGTAGTTAGCACCACAAGGGTCTTGCCTCTTGTTCACTCCGGGAGCCAGCCCCGTACCATGAACTGTCATTGGTAGTGCCGCCCACCTTTGTTCAGTGTTACTATAATAGGGTCACCCAGCTTTCCCAGCATCTTGTGTAATAGTCAGTATAATGGAGGTCACCCAGCTTTCCCAGCATCTTGTGTAGCAGTCAGTATAATGGAGGTCACCCAGCTTTCCCAGCATCTTGTGTAGCAGTCAGTATAATGGAGGTCACCCAGCTTTCCCAGCATCTTGTGTAGCAGTCAGTATAATGGAGGTCACCCAGCTTTCCCAGCAGCCTGTAGTCAGTATGATGGAGGTCACCCAGCTTTCGCAGCATCCTGTATGTCAGTATAATGGAGGTTACCCAGCTTTCCCACCATCTTATGGTGTGTTTACACAGAGAGATTTATCTGACAGCTTTTTGAAGCCAAAGCCAGGAACAGACTATGAACAGGGAACAGGTCATAAAGGAAAGATTGAGATAACTCCTCTTTCCAAATCCATTCCTGTCTTTGGCTTAAAAAATCTGTCAGATAAATCTCTCTGTGTAAACGCAGCATAAGGGTACAAACCCACACACTGTATATGCAGCAAATACGCAGCAAATACGCAGCAGATACGCAAAAGTTTGATGGTGAAGATTTGATGCTGTGTTCAGTTATTTAGATCTAATCTGCTGCGTATTTGCTGCGTATCGCAGCAGTAAATACGCTGTGTATACGGTGTGTGGGTTTATACCCTTATACTCAGTGACTGGTAGCCTCGGGGAGCTGCACAGTAGATCTATACTGTGCAGCTGAAAACCACATCAGCACAATTGTGCTAATTGGTTCCCTATAAAGGAGCACTCCAGCCCTTACCTATTATTACCCTCCCCACATCAGTGCAGGGATGGTAGATAGCACCCCGGACCTGTACTTCTGTCAGCAGCGATGTTCTGACAGTTCGGATAACTTCTCCAGCCCTTCTGGTCATTTGTGACCAGGGAATTTCTACTGCTCTGTGTGAAGGGGCCAGAAGTCACTTTGTCAATATAAGTCTATGGGACGGTTCTGTTTCTGTGATGAGCCGTCCCATATACTTAGGGTATGTTTACACCAGGGCTGTGGAGTCAGAGTCAGCCCTTGTTCACACTGGGTAAATCAGGCGGAATAGTCACACTGAGACAGGCGGGATTCCACCGCAGAATCCCGCCTGTCTCAGTGTGAAACTGCTTCTCTATGGGAGAGCGCGAGCTCTTCCGCTGACGCCGCTCTCCACTCAAAGAAGTGACATGTCACTTCTTTGAGTGGAGACAGCGGTGGAGCGTGCGCTCTCCCGTATAGAAGCCGGGATCCCTAGTGGTGCCGCAAGAAACTGGCATGTCATTCATTGAATAGCAGCCACAGAAAACCCTGTCAGTTCACACAATGGAGCGTCCGGCTCCGGCGGCATGCTCCATTGTGAGCAGCGGAGAATTCTGATGCGGGCGCGCACGGATGCACCCGTATCTGAATTCAATGGCGCTGAAGATCATCCTGCAGTATCGGCCAGGATGATACTATCTGACACCAGCCGGGTCACGAAATGGCCAGTGTCATACAGTGTTTGAACATAGCCTCATACAGGAAAGTGACTCAGGGAGCAATTGGAATTCCCTGTTTACAAATGACTGGAAGGCCCGAAGACGTTATCCGAACTGTGGGAACATGGCTGCTGGAGGACGTACAGGTCCAAGTTACCATCTACCTTCCCTGCACTGATGTGGGGAGGGTAATAATAGGTAAGGGACAGGGTGGTCCTTGAAGGATGGGCCGCTAGCCGCTACTCATGGGCCAGTGCTGTGGGCTTGCCCCCCAGGCTAAAATTTGCCAGCCAGCCCCTGTAAATGACTCTACATACTTAGTGGTATCTTAGTGGTGTGTTTAGGCAAACTGATTAATCTGATAGATTTCTGAAGCCAAAGCCAGAAATGGATTTAAGAGGAGATATCTCAGTCTTTCCTTTATGACCTGTACTATGTTTATAGTTAGTGATGAGCGAATACTGTTCGATCGAATAGATATTCGATCGAATAGTAAGGTATTCGATCTATCGAATATTATTGAATAGTTTGCAGAATATTCAATAAATATTCGATAAGCGTTCAAATCCCCCAGCTTCCAGTTTTTACCTCCAAGTGGTCGAATAGATGTTTTTCAATAATCGAATACTTGTTCCCATAGACTTTAATGGTATCGAATATTCGATCAAATATTTGAATATTCAGGAGATATTCATACGAATATCGAATATTCAAATATTTCACTATTCGCTAATCACTATTTATCGTCTATACCTGGCGTTGGCTTAAAAAAAATTTGCTAGATAAATCTCTCTGTCTAAGCAAACCATCAGGGTATGTAATGAATGTACTTAGGGGGAGATTCATCAAAGGGTGTAAATTTTAGACTGGTGCAAACTGCCCACAACAACCAGTCACAGCTCAGCTTCCAGCTCTGGTGAAAGAAAAGAGGAGCTGTGATTGGTTGTTTTGGCAAGTTTGCACCAGTCTAAATTTTACACCCTTTGATAAATCTTCCCCTTAGTGTTTTCTTAAAAAAAAAAAAAGAGACAGAGAGAAATTCAATAGGCAAATGTTGTAATGAATCCGAGATGTGGCATTTCAGAATATCTCTTACATCACCATGTAACCTCATTAACACCTGTTTATTATATATTTTATTGCAACCTGCCATTCTTTGGCTATGTTCACACAAGGTTTTTTTCAGCTCCGTTTAAAATGACATCCGTTGTTTTGAGTCTAAAATAACGGACGTTTTTTTAAGCCTGGCATCCCCTTAATGCAATGACGGCTGTTTGCACATTATTTTAATTTGGGGTTACTAATTGCCCTTTGGTTGTGGCTTAATTGAAAAATCCATTGAACTTAATAGTAAAAACGGAGAAAGAACGGTGACAATAGAAGAACTGTGTGTGAACAACTAATAAAAAATGTCTGCTATTTGCAAAAAACTTCCAAAAATAATGTTCATTTTCATTATTTTGACATAGGACGTCCGTCTTCCCATCGACTTCATTGCAATTGCATTGAAGTCAGCTAAATTGCTGCAAAAACGGACGTTTTTTTAAATAGCGAAATCGGACGTTTTTTCTCCATTTTTGACGTTGTGTGAACATAGCCTTTAAGTGATTCAAAATATGGATTCCATTAAGGATTACTGCACTTACTGATATTGTCTATCATACAAATGGGTTTTAAAGCTTTCTTTAATAAATAATATATGAATAACCTGTTGCTGTTTGTTTGTTTTTTGTTTTCTTTTACTTCATCTTAAATTATTGTAGTTATTGATTCCTATTTAGTACTTATAGTTGAAGGAAGAGGATAGGCTGTGATTTTTTTTCTTAGCACCAGGGATTGCTTAATTCCCTGAGTATTAAGAAGCAAAATAGCTTTAATGAGTTTTATCTTTTTAAAGGCGCGCCCCAGGCACTCTGTGATCTGTCTTTTTCAACAGTCACTCACATCACTCATATCCTAGAATACAGAATGAAGCAAGTAAACCCTGCAAGAATAAATAACTACAAGTCCAAGCATAGCCTGGCAGTAAATGCATATGGTCTGTATTCTGTCTAGGAAGCAGCAGGTATAGATTATTATAACACATGTTGATTCTGATGTCTTGCCCTTTACATTGCAGATGTTCCAGAGATTACTGTTACCCTGGAGGATATACATGGAGAGGAAACAGGGGCCATGGACCATAAAAAAGTGGCAAAACTTGTAGAAGTTATCACAGTCCTGAAAAGGACGACAGAGGTGACCGTGACCTACATCAAAAGCATAGCTAAAAAAAATAAAGTTATCAATGTGCATGGAAGAATAAGGGATCCGCTGGCCATAACCCTGCATGAAAAAAACTAAAGATTTTTTTTTTTTGTTAAAGATTCAGGCGATTCGACTCCTTGCTACAATTAAGGAGAGAAAAGTACCAGACCAAAAGTGAGATATGAACACAAAGAGACAAAAAATCTAGACAAGTCAACTTGTGGCTGGGAAGGGGAAGAGAGAGAATAAGGAAGAAACAAGAAGAAAGACTGAAAAAGAGAAGGAAGTTGTCGTGGCTATGCTGCAGATGAAATCCATCCATGGACCCATGGCGTGCCAATAATCCTATTTGTCTGCTACAAGTAATGCCCAGCATGTATTCCCTTAGGAAACCATCACTATAGCTGATGAAAACACGTAGGAAGGTAGTGGTAGGTTCCAGTGTGGGGCGTCTTTTTTCAGGACAATCTTACTGTTCCTCCATAGGGCATAACATGGTCGAAATAGGAGGGATATAAAAAGACCCACAACACTAACTGCTCCTCTAGACCATGTCTTTATGATTTTCTATTGCTATTTGTTATTGCTGTATAAAAGTAGAGCAGTATGATGGTTATGTATTACTACTGCCTGGAAGTGGAGCAATATGATTACTTTAACCTTGATGTCTACTATAGAGGACTGTATAGAGAGGGAAAGCCTCTACTATTGGGGCTGCACAGAGGGGGATCATATACTATAGCAGGCAACGTATGTGGGAGGGGGCGGTGGGGTTGGTTCCTCTGTAGTCAAATTTCTATACTATATTGGGACAGCATAGTGGAACATTACTAATGAGCACCTCCTAGAGATGGTCATTAGTGTAGGGGACTTTACAGAGGGGGCTGAACAGGAAGGGGTGTGCATCTGCTCTAAGAGACTGGAAAAATAATAGGTCTTTACTCTGAAGACTGCACAGAGATGGAGCATATACTATAGGGGACATCAATGAGGGGTATTGATAAAGGTAACTGCACAGAGGGGCCATTTCTATAGGGAACTGCACAGAGGAGGCCAACAACTATAGCGGAATGCATGGGGGGGTCTTCTAAATAGGACTTTAAGGGGGCAATAATAAAGGGATGGGCACCAATGTCAAGGCACCATATATATGAGACTGCAAAGAGGGGCCTACCTGCTATATGGAGACTGTACAGTGGGGCCACCTACTATATAGGGACTACACAGAGGGGCACATACAATATGGGAGAATATACGGAAGGGCCAAATACTGTTTAGGGGATGCACAGAAGTGGCCATCTGCTATATGGCGGCTACAGAGACAAACAAATATGTTGGAAACAATACAACAACATTATCTTGATTTGGAAAGTTCCCTATTCAGACCTAGAACACTTTATGTAATAGCTCAATATTAATCAGTATAATGTCAATACATTATCAATACATATATCTATACATTATTGCACAGGAAAACAAGCTAATGTGCTAAACAAACAAAAAACCAACAGCAAAGAACAGTAGCATCCTATTCTCTAGTCATCTACTAAAATGGTTCCTCAATATCCCTACCAGTCAATTCTGAAGATTAAAGAGGAACTGTACAACTGATGAAACATTCACTCAAGAAGCAGCAGAACTATCAGAACATTCTAAAATAAAAAAAAATTACCCTGAAAACATTATACAAGATTTACTAACAAAAGTACTAGACCTAGATAGGTCCCAATTCTTTGAAGAAAAAACAACCAACATTAACCCCACAACAAAAAATGCCTCCAAGATTTTATTGCCCTTCAACACCCAACATAAAAAGATTTTCCAGAAAAATTGGCTAATCCTCTGCCAGGATAAGATATTGGCCCCGCTTCTACGAAAGATACCAGCTATTGTTTACAAAAAAGCCTGTAACCTTGGAATTAAAATAGCGCATACAGTAAGAAATACACAGAACAGCCACCACAACCTGGCTCAGTACTCTGTATAGAACATGGTTCTATAGATGTGGGACATGCTCATGTTGCAAGGACACACAGTTAAAAAAACAAAACAAAAAAAAAACACGATAACCGTTACTTCCCCCACAAAGCGGTACACATGGTCCATACGAGAATTACAATCCATCTAGCACAGCTGGAGAGGAAGAAATTATATTTCAGCTAGAGTCTAGGTTCATGTATGATTTCAAATCCATAGCTCCTGGAGGCCTCACTGAAGAACTTGAAATTTTTGGTTTTATACAGACCTCTAGGCCCTGGGGACATTTTCCACACCCATCATCAGCAGGATGATGGGCTCTGGGATTGATCCCCCTGTGCCCTTTCTATTCATACTTATATCAACTTCCTCTCATACTTCTATCAACTTCCAGCTTATGTTAGCAGACATGATATTATGACCTCTTTAACCAAATATCTTCTTTCAAGTCTTTCCAGATCAGTTTTACTCATCTAATGGCACATTTGTCATTTTTCACTATACATACGCTTGTATTATTTATTTATTTATTACTTACTTATTTATTTTTTAGGATGTAAATGATCACTATTTTGTATCAAATTAATTGCTTTGCTTAAAAGGTTAAATTATTACTATTAGAGATGAGCGAAGAAGCCGAAAATTTGTTTCACGAGGCTCGCGAATTTTGGGTCAGATTTGATAATATTCGCAAATGGAATGCAAATAAATCTCATTAAAACAGCCGAACTATAGTAGCTACAATAGGGGGACTATTACAGAGTAGCAACTTCTTTCAACAGATGTTGATGTAACAGTGTCAAAAATTGGAAAGTGAAAATTAAAAAAAAAAAAGTCAGCCAATCATTAAATTTCTGCCATGTACAGCAGTGGACCTTAGTGGAACAGCGGCATAAAATATATAAACTTTCTAATTAACCATTTAACACATTCTAATCCCCCTTTAAGTACCATTTCACCTCCCCTTGTGTGGCACCATTTGCATCCCGTTAGTTTAAGTGACACCAATTTAATTTTTATTTCAATTTATTTTATTTAGATTTTAATGTAGACATAGAGTGACCCAGTTTGATCTTGAGGTCTGGTAACAGTTTAATTGATGGGACATCATCGTTAACAGGTAGTGGTGACAGTAACACCCAGTAATCAAATGAATACTAGCCACGCTGGTGGAAAAGATTCTTTAAAGTTAAGCCCCTTGGCCGTCAGCAGTCAATCCCGGAGCCAGCACTCATCAGAATTGTCCTTATGTAGCAATAGTGCCAACACCAATTCGTGCCAAGGGCAGGACTTTTCCTCTACCCCTTGTCTTGGCATGTGTCGGCAGCAAGTCGGCTTTCAAAGACCATCAGCAAGAGAGCTTCTTTCAAGCCTAGTGCTCTCCCCCCGAGTCTCAGCCGCTCTACCCTGAAGATCTTTTGGAGCAATGTCAAGACAGTCAGCATAAGCACAATTTGAAGTTAGAAGTGTACGCAAGACTGAAAGATTTTTTTTTAGGAACAAGTTGAAAGTAGATAAACAGACTGAGATATTAAGCACTACGGGAAATGGGGTGAGCTAATGTGATCATCATTTTAATCTAAGAGAAGCTACTTCTAGGTTACAGATATAATTGGTCCCTTGGACAGATAAACTTCTTAAGGCTGGGTTCACACTATGTATATTTGAGGCTGTATTTGTGAGGCTGTATAGCAACCAAAACCAGGAGTGGATTGAAAACACAGAAAGGATCTGTCCACATAATGTTGTAATTGAGTGGATGGCCATCATTTAATGGCAAATATTTGCTGTTATTTTAAAACAACGGCTGTGGTATTGAAATAATGGCCGTTATTTACTGTTATATGGCGGCCATCCACTCAATTTCAACATTGTGTGAACAGATCCTTTCTGTGTTTTCAATCCACTCCTGGTTTTGGTTGCTATGAGGACCTGACATGAGGACCAAATACTGCCTGAAATATACTGTGTGTGAATCCAGCCTAAAAAAGTGCATCTGCAGTAAGATAAGTAACATAATATGAATTATGGGCTGAGTGAGGTGATATCTACGCCAGTAAGTAATGCAGTATCAATGCTGATATGAGTCACTGAAAGAAAATTCATAAACTTAATCTGTTGGAGGAAAGTGAAAATGTTATACTAACCTCAGAAGTCAGCAAACAAGTACAGTATAAAGAGATAGCAATGACCTTGCTGCTTATGTTACCTATATTTTGGAATTTTATTTAATTTGCTTTGATATATAAGTAATAGCCTATAAGTTTATAATTAATTAGTTCTTTGATATCAGAATTAATATTTCTAATCACTATATTATATTCTAGATCAGGAATCAGCATCCTGCCTATGGGTGCTGAGTGGATTGGTAGTAGTCAGTAGATACAAAATTAAATGGCGTTGCATGCACTTATGTGCCAATGTACTGATGCTAGGGCGTATATCATGATAAATGTGGCGTAGGAGAAGGCCACGCCTCCTCCCCGGCTAGCTGGGCAAGTCTGCTCCTTCTCCCTGACACACATCAGGGGGCGCAGTAATGATAAATGTCCCCCCATAGTGTACTATACCAATTCCTTGGGATCAGTAAATTGAGTGTCCGCCTTCCAAACTTAGTGGGCGCATTCAACTCCTAGTGTGTCATACTAATTTGCTTACATCAGTGAAGACATCGCCCGCCTTTCAAACTTAGTGGGCGCACTCAACTCGGGTGTGCAGCTGTTTTATCCTTTTTTTTTTTTACTATGGAGTGGGCAGATAATAGAAAGTTCAGTGCGGAACTACCTAGTTCAACACTGAAACTGGGTATTACCCAAAATCTACATAGTACTGACCGGCTTAAAGATCTTCTGACTGCTGATCATCTTAAACAGAGAGATGCACGCATGGGTTGCGTCTTGTACTTGGTCCAATCAATGAGCTGGTGTTGATATGTAAACATTTATTTGAAAAAGCCAGAGGGCCAGATTCAGCAAGGTTTTTGAACACATGATTTTTTGCCATATTTTTCCCCTGGTCTATTTTCACCCCAATTGAATAGGTGTTCATTTACATTTTTGACAGTTGGATGGCCAATTCAGCTCAATTGTATTATTACAGTAATTTTTCTTGATATAAAAAAAAAATGGTGATGAACGTGAGAATTCATTGGGGGTCTTTATTTCTTTTCTCATATATTTTAAAGAAAAAAAGGAATTTTTTGCTACAGTTTTTAACGTCAACTGTCTGTGCTAGGCCCCTCAGGGTCAAAGAGAGACTTTCTGCCGCTGCCACCCCCCGGTGTGTCTCTCCTAGGTCTTTCAGGGCCGAAGAGAGTCAGAGTGGTGCTGCTGCCACTTTCCAATGTTCGTTATAAGCCCTTCAGTGTCAAAAAGAGTCAGACTGCTGCAGCTGCGATGTCCAGGTGTCTGTTCTAGAGCCATCTAGAATTAAGACATTGCCCCGGATGACGTTGCCACTTTAGAATGTCTACTGCTGTCCTGGTGCCATTTTACGCTGCTGATCCACCAGAGTCCAATGATGTCCATGGAGAAAAGGTAAGTATACAACAGGATTCAACAAAGTTCATTGCTGTCATAAGAGAAAAGTTGATTTGATGCTGCTGGTCCACTGATGTCCTGGGAGAAAGCATAATTTTGCTCTGCTTATTTACCGATATCCACTACGGTCCTTGGAGAATATTGATATTACATTGCTGATCCACCGAGGTACACTACTATCCACAGTGAATATATTGGTGATTGGCTGATTTACATTATTTTTTTTAAATTGTCACTAGTGTAGCTGTTTGGCTGTTTTAATGGGGTTAGTTTGCATTCCATTCTTGAGTATTATCAAAATTTGCAAACCTGATGAAACAATTTTCCGTCTGCTTTGCTCATCTTTAATTGTAACTTAAGATTAGTGAAGTTTTCAAAAGTTTAGTTTGGAAAGTTCACAAATTTTTGGAGTAACAAACATCAATACTTACCAGCCCATGCTCCCCCAGTCCTCTCTGTGTCACAAGAGTGACAGCCTGCCTAGCCAAGCACTGGCCAGATTGCTGTCACATCTCAATCAGCAATTGGCTGAGTGGGCCGGAGGCGGCTAGAGACACTAGAGATAAAGGGAAGGACACTGGGAAAGTGCGGACAGGTGAGCATACCATTTTTTTTTTTTTACTTTTTTTGTGTGGCCACCATCTTGAGTACGTTTGAAAACAAAGCGTGCAAAAATGTACTTTGTTAACAAAATTTCATTGGAAATCTAGCTTTTCTGGATTTGCTTTACTCATCTTTTACTTTACCTTTACCAATTTGCTTTATTTAAATGAGAGCCTCTGAACCATGTGAGCTCCCTCAATGTTACAGCTCACAGGGGGACATTTATCAAGAATAACATTCTGATCTGCAGGTTTTAAATAAAGCCCCGTCCCCTTCACTCCACCAGATTTACTAATAGGTTTACGTCTCTCTGTAAATCCGGCAGGGCCTGTGCCTGTTTCACAGCGGGCGCATAAATCTTCTCCTGCTCAAGAGCAGGCGTAGATTTATGCCATGATTTATCGTGGAAGGAAGATCCCTTTTGCTTACTGAGCCGGGACTCAGCAACGCTTTGACGCTGATCCTGGCTCGCCATTTGATTCCTCTGATCTGCTGCAGACTAGAGTAATACAGCAATGATCTCATCAATCATTGCTGTATAAAGTATACTGCAGTGATCTCTATGGGAGATCACTGCAGTAATACTGAAAATCCCGTCAGGGCACAATTGATAAATGTGCCTCACAGTGTTGTAGTCTGTCTCATGTTATTCTATGTGAAGTAGGAAATATATTCTCTCTTTGGCTATTTTTGCTGATCACTGTAGGTCTCAGGAGTGAGACTCACTGTGATCAATACCTTTTGACATACGTGATGACATGTTAAAAGTTTTAATGACAGTGACTCTTTAAGCAAATCACAGGAGATCCCAGTGTCGGGACACCAGCAATCAGCTATAATCTGTAAGGGAATTTAGTAGTAAGTGCTCAATTTGTCATAATGGCACCGCAGGAGTAAATAAGCATTACACTGCATCCAGTAAAATCAATGTACTATCCAAATAATCTGCTGTTAACTCAGCATACCTTGATTGGGTATTAGAAAACCATTTGTAAACCAAACAAGGAAAGTCAAATGTTTTTGTGTAGAAAAAGTTCAATTATAGTTTAATAAATAAGGCTCAGATAAAGTGTACTAACATACTCTAATTTCCTAATATTTACTCAGCTTGTCAATACAGACTCCCTTCAATCCGATATATGTTCACAAATCTCCTTGTAGATATCCTATTTATTTTACAGACTGAATAGTCAAGGGTTTGCAAATGAACAATTTCTTACATTTCTACTTATATCTCAGTCCTTGAGATCAACAATTAGGAAGTGTAAGTAGTAATTTACTGCATATCACTTTTAATGTTACTTCCCCTTCTATTGTAAGTTTTAGAATATATTTAATTCTAGAGGTTTTAGCTTCACTAACAACTTCTTATTGTCTACTAAAACTGAACTTTTTGGTAAATGGCTCACAATAAATGAGTAGAGGTAAATAACACTATGAGAATATGTATTTTGCTTATTCCTTGTTCTCATTATCTCTCATTCATCATTTCCTGAGAGAATTATCTACAAATTACTGAACCAATTTGCTTGTCCCTTAGGGAAATGGAGTAAACCAGAGAATAAAAACAGCTCTATATTTAAGAATAAAAGGATGAGAATTCCATGGCAACCTTCAATAAATATATTGCAACTCTAGCGCAATATTTTATGTGATACAAAGAGATAAACTTTTAATATGTTACATAGCCCTAAGGCTGGGTTCACACTGCGTTTTTGCAATCTGTTTAATGTATGCATTTTATGGCAAAAATGAATGAAAAATGGACTTCCAAAAAAAAAAAAAAAAAAAACGGATCAAAGCAGATTAGTTTTTGTTTTTTTTAACCGACACAAAAGTAGTGTTGACCATGTTTAAAAGTAACCAATCAAGAATAGACACGTTGAATGGATTGCAAAAACGCAGTGTGAACCCAGCCTAACTTGCAATAATCGTAGATTGATAGACAATGCATGTAGAGCAAAATGTGAGTGCATTAGTATAACATATGATCTGATAATGAAGGCATTGGTATTCAAAAGCCAAACAAGCTGACTCAAGTATGCTCGAGTTATGCTCATCTGTACTGGAAACTCTTGGTCCTTTAAATAGTAACCACATATATATTGATTAATTTATACTACTGGTCTCTTTATACGGGCCACAGGGACTGATTGGGAACCCTCAGGATCCAGGGCTTGTGCACCTCTGCACTGGGATGGAGATTAAACTGATTTCCTGTCTTCTGACACGGGCAGGTGGCTACAGTAGAAACTAATAGGAAAAGAAGACATCTGTATCCCCTTTATTGATTTAGACAAAAATACAGGGTCAGCTAATAAGAAAATACTGGATGCTTTCCCCTCAAAAAATTTTGGTAAACTTGCTGTCATTTTAACAACCAAATCAGAGGAATAGGAGACAGAATCGTCATACAGTACTAATTTATAGTATATAAAGCAGGCTAAAATACACCATTCAATGGCAAATTTTACCCGTCTGAGTAGACAATTGAAAAAATGTCACTGTGATAATGCTATAATGCTATAAGCGGTATTCCATGGTAAAGCTAAAAAAAAACAAAACAAAAAAACAAGATGTACTTTCTAAATTCCCTCATTGCTGTCGGACTGTCTGTGTTACAAAGTTCTGGTCCCAATGTGTAGCACTTCCTGTGTTTATTATGTTTGGTGTTAGCTTGTACAGATGCTTGCTCTAATGCAAAACATCGCTATGGCCGCTGATTGACTGAGCAGGAAAGTGCATATATACTGAACAAAATAAGTACTACACATTGGGAGTAATGTTCCATGACAGCAGCAGAGTTGGAGGAGCAGGGAAGGTAAGTATAGTTTTTTGTTTTTCTTTACCACCTCCTTGAGCCTGCTTTTTCTTTAAGGTTTTCTCAAAATATCTCTTTAAAAATAGCTTTTTAAGTTTACAGCTGGAGATTAATAAGGTCCCAAAATTTAAAATTTATTTGGAAGTATGCATTAATAAATATAATTGTGTCTATTTGGTTTTGGAAAAAAAAAAATCAATATATTTGGCAGCCTAGGACAAGACTAGCTAAAAAGAAAAAGTTGGATGATAACTACATGGAGCAGTTTTCAGTACACCAAGAAATATGCACATTGTGCAAGTATTATTCAAACTCCTGGAAATCCACATTAAATTGGTTATCTTTTTTTTTTTTTTTTTTTTAAAGGATCCAACCTGGAAAGCAATGTCTCCTTACTGTGGCAATGTCACGGCCGCGGCGGCGTCCCGCGTTCCGGGCCGCCGCCGCGACCGCTTCCTGCCCCATGCAGCAGCCGGTGTCCATAGTCGGGGACCCGGCGCTGCTATCACCTCGGCCCCGGGGGGCGCCTCACCTCTCCACGCTCCTGTCTCCCGCTGTGCCGGCCGGCGCGCGCGTCCCCGCCTCCTAGGGCGCGCGCGCGCCGGCTGTCTCAGATTTAAAGGGGCAGTGCGCTCCTGGTTGGTAGTTGCACCTAATCACTCCCCTATAAATCCCAGCATGCCCTGTCCCCTGTGTTGGAGCCTCTACATGCTTCCCATAGCGTTTGGCCCAGCTCCCTGTTGTTCCTGTGTCCTGTCCGTTACCTGGTCCCAAGTCCCTGTTCCTGAGTCCTGTCCGTTACCTGGTCCCAAGTCCCTGTTCCTGAGTCCTGTCCGTTACCTGGTCCCAAGTCCCTGTTCCTGGTTCCTGTTTCCCTGTCACTCCACCTGTTCCCGTGTCCAGCCTGTCACGTGCGCTCTCACCTGCAGACCATTGCCTGTGCCATCTCCTGCCACGCCTCGCCTGCCGACACCAGCAACCAAGCCAGGGGTAGCGACCTGGGGGTCGCCTGCCGCAGCAAGTCCATCCCGCCTTGCGGCGGGCTCTGGTGAAAACCAGCGGCCCCTTAGACTCCGCTCCCTGGTGAGGTTTGTGCCATCGCTGGTGCCGGTCCAGTGGATCCACTACTCCAGGCGTTACAGTAGGCTCCAACCATGGATCCCGGCGAGGTGCCTGATCTCCGTGATGTCGCCAGAGTGGTCACTCAGCAGGCGCAACAAATCCAGAAGCAGTCACAGCAGATCCAGCAACTCACTGCCGCCTTACAGCAGCAGACTACTGCCCAGCGCACACCACCTCCTGACGCTTCTTCTTCACTCCGACTGGCCCTCCCAAGCAAGTACTCTGGGGACTCTAAGTTGTGCAGAGGATTCTTGACTCAGTGCACCATGCACATTGAACTTTTGAGTAGTCAGTTTTCCACCGAGCGCTCTAAAGTGGCTTTCATCATCAGCCTATTAGAAGGTAGAGCCCTGGCCTGGGCCACGCCACTGTGGGACCGTGATGATCCAGTTGCTGCCAATCTCCGGGCCTTCCTATTCGAGTTTCGCTCCGTCTTTGAGGAACCTGCCCGTGCTTCTTCAGCCGAGACTGCTCTCCTCAACCTCTCTCAAGGCAGCTCCTCTGTTGGTGACTACGCCATCCAGTTCCGCACCCTGGCAGCCGAATTGGACTGGAACGAGGCCGCCCTATTGGCCACCTTCAAGAAGGGCCTGTCTAGTCGTGTGAGAGACGTGCTCGCTGCCCGAGACCTGCCTACCTCCCTGAACGAACTCATTCTACTGGCCACCCGAGTTGATACTCGTTTTTCGGAGAGGGAGGAGGAGGTTCGGCATGAACATTTACTAACCCGTTCCCGTCGCCATCCCCAGCTGGCGCCGGTTTTCCAGAATCCTGACCTTTCGATGTCCCAACCCTCTCCTGAGATTCCTATGCAGGTGGAACGGGCTCACCTGACGCCTGATGAAAGAATCCGGCGCCTGGAGCAGAATCTCTGTCTCTATTGCGGTGGTTCCGATCACTTCCGGCTGGGATGTCCCCTACGTCCCCAAACATCCGGAAAATGCTCGCACCTAGGTCCGGTGGGACAGGTGTCCCTAGGTGTGAATGCCACCATTCCAAGTCTGTCTATGCCAGTTTCCATCCGGACTCTCTCAGGACGAAATATTCAGACTACTGCCTTCCTCGATTCTGGGTCAGCAGGCAGTTTTATTGCGGCAACATTGGTCCAAAGATGGCGGCTACCCGTGACCCGACTAGCCAGGCCCCTGTCTATCTCCTCGGTCACAGGCGAAATTCTTACCGACCGTGTGTACTACCAGACCGCACCTTTAGTCCTCCAGGTGGGTCCTTTACATCAAGAAGAGATGTCCTTCTACGTCCTGCCCCATTCTTCCCCCGCGGTCCTCCTGGGACTCCCGTGGCTGCAAGAACATGCCCCTCAACTGGACTGGAGAACCGGGGAGATTCTCAGTTGGGGTCAGGACTGTTCCAACCAGTGTCTCAGGTCACCTCAGACCAAGTGTACTATGTCGTTTCCTGTCCCAGCCAAGCCTCTACCCGACCTACCGGCAGAAGACCAAGACTCGGCGGATGCCTTCTCTGCCGAGGTGTACCCTCTCTCCGTACCCAAGACTAAGGTCGTGTCCTCTCACCACCGGGAGAACTTACAGAAGGTCCTCGTCCACAGACACACAGTCCCTTGCCATGTTTTACCGCCTGATCGCCTAGCACCAGTCGTCACCTCCTCGCTTCAGAGAGTACCCCCCGGAAAGACTCATGTTCACCCTGCGCTTCGAAGAGGTATTTTGAAGTGGGGTCATTCCTCGTTGGAGGCCGGGCACCCTGGAGTCCGTAAGACCGGCCAACGGATCTCTCGCCACTACTGGTGGCCTAGTCTGTTTCAAGATGTCAAAGACTTTGTGGCTTCCTGTGCCATCTGCAGGCAAGAAAGAGGGGGAGGCCAAAGGGGGGGGGTACTGTCACGGCCGCGGCGGCGTCCCGCGTTCCGGGCCGCCGCCGCGACCGCTTCCTGCCCCATGCAGCAGCCGGTGTCCATAGTCGGGGACCCGGCGCTGCTATCACCTCGCCCCGGGGGGGCGCCTCACCTCTCCACGCTCCTGTCTCCCGCTGTGCCGGCGGGCGCGCGCGTCCCCGCCTCCTTGGGGGCGCGCGCGCCGGCTGTCTCAGATTTAAAGGGGCAGTGCGCTCCTAATTGGTAGTTGCACCTAATCACTCCCCTATAAATCCCAGCATGCCCTGTCCCCTGTGTTGGAGCCTCTACATGCTTCCCATAGCGTTTGGCCCAGCTCCCTGTTGTTCCTGTGTCCTGTCCGTTACCTGGTCCCAAGTCCCTGTTCCTGAGTCCTGTCCGTTACCTGGTCCCAAGTCCCTGTTCCTGAGTCCTGTCCGTTACCTGGTCCCAAGTCCCTGTTCCTGGTTCCTGTTTCCCTGTCACTCCACCTGTTCCCGTGTCCAGCCTGTCACGTGCGCTCTCACCTGCAGACCATTGCCTGTGCCATCTCCTGCCACGCCTCGCCTGCCGACACCAGCAACCAAGCCAGGGGTAGCGACCTGGGGGTCGCCTGCCGCAGCAAGTCCATCCCGCCTTGCGGCGGGCTCTGGTGAAAACCAGCGGCCCCTTAGACTCCGCTCCCTGGTGAGGTTTGTGCCATCGCTGGTGCCGGTCCAGTGGATCCACTACTCCAGGCGTTACAGGCAATAATAGATATTGCATCCAACTTATACAGAGCCGTAAACAATGTTGAAATGCTTCCGTCAATATATATTACTGTGCCAGCAATGAAAATACATGTGGCATTTAAGGGAAGTGAAAAATCGTTACGTTTCTAAATAAATGGTGCATCTGTTAGGTAGTTAATGATGTTTAACAAAGAAACATTTATTTAACTGCTGTAATTGCCTCATATGCTGCACAATGTGTTCCAGAAATCTTCCATTTCCACTGTCTCATTAGATTTTACTGATGCAATAGGTGTTCAATACCATATCTGTTTGGGAATGTTGCATCACGTCTGCTGAATTATCTGGTGGTAATGTGTTGTCATAATTACTACTTCTTTCTTCCAGATTCAATCTGGTACCAATTGATCCTTTTATCCTTTAACATCCTATTATCTGTAAGAAAATGTAACAATATTCAATAAATGTACTGTACATCTCGTAACATCCTCACTCTTTTTGTAGTTACATGTTCTTCATCCCATAATGACATCATACCATTACATCATCATACATATTCCTATCACTAATAGTCACCCCAGTTTATGTGCTTTACAGAAAGTTCATGGTGTAATAGTCTATCCCACTCCTTATGTCTTATACTTTATATTCACTAATGGCATACCCATTAGGCCATTGGGCTCAGTTTTTATATAATAGAAGCCTCTGTCATAGCTTCTACAGTTTTTCTATTAGAAAAATTTGGTGCAACATAATTGTTCCCCTCCCTGCTTTGAGGCTGTGCTACAGTTGTCTCCAGAGTGGATGGCTGGGAGGCCTGCTGTGTCCTAGAGGTTTGATTACAGCAGTTAAGAATGATGGCAATATCTTAACCACCATTTAATAAGATGAGAATATGTCCCGCCCAGCTAATCAGTGCGCTGCAGCGGAGAAGCATACTGATTGGCTGAGTGCTGGGAGACGCTCGGAGCACCCGAAGTAAGCTGGGGTGTGGACCTGGTAATGTATGCACTGGACCGTGGGGGATAAGGGGCTGACTTTTACATACAGCGGGATGACAATCTAAGTATGTAAACTCATTGAAAGTGAAAGGGAAAGATCGGCTTCCCTGAAATCTGCTGCGGATCCGTTACATGTAAACCCACCCTAAAGGACAAATCCAATTTTTTATTCATTTATTTTTGCACTTCACAACATTTCATCAGTCTTTTTATGCTTATGTAGTTGTTTTGGGTCAAGTTACATTATAATGGAAATATTTGCACAGTTTGGCTATGTTCCCACAACACCATTTTTTTTTACCATTTTTCTGCCTTTCATTTTGAAGACAAAATGCATTCTTTTATGGAAATTACGGTCATAATGTGCATACAAATGCACTGTTTTGGCACCAAAATGACAGCCATTCAAAAAATGGCCACAAAACAGGCAAAAAAAAAAAAGATGTCGTGGGAACTTAGCCTTTTTGTGTTTTCAATCCAATCCTGATTTTGGTTGAAAAAATACTGACCAAAAGACTGACGGAAATACTGTAAGTGAACATAGCCTTTGTCTGTAAGATAAGGAACAAGCACAGCTATTTTTCTTATTTAATAATATATGACATTATTGCTGCATTGAAAAAATGTCCATCTGAGCACACATTGTCCAAAAACAAATAGATAAATGTAAGTGTTTACAGTATGTGCATAGAAGGCAGTTTTTTGATTGACTTTAACGTAGCACATTATTAAAAAGGTAAAAAAAAACAAACATATTTTTTTCTTTTTTCTTCTTCTTATTTTATGGCTGTATTTTTTTTGTATCAATGTGTTAACCTAGCCTAACATCTGTGACTTCCGCAAAAAACATGCATCTATTCTTCTATTGGTAATCCGTACCACAATCACAATCCGCACTAGGACATGTCCTTTTTATTTGTGGTACGGAAACCGAATCCGCAATAGAACGGACTGTGTGAATAGCTCAATAGAAATCAATGGATGATAAGTTGAACCGTGATTGTGGTTCCACAATCATGGACAACGTTGTGAAATGTGTGAATAAAAAATGTTTTTATTGCTGCTCTCTCATACAGGCATAGCCAGGAGACTTCATTGCACATCAGTGCACTTTAAATGGGTAGTCATCAATAATTAGGTCATAACTTAGGGGAAGTTATGATCCTGATGTTCTCTTTCTTGAAATTACAGCTTCTCACAATCCCGTAATAAAAAAAAGTATTATAAATACACTCATGCTGATTGATCATATATTTTACATTTTAGTCCCACATGAGAATGCTAGAAAGAAAAAGAACATCCTGCAGATAATAAAGTATATGTTTCAAGAAATTCTTCACAGAAATAATTAATCTTCAAAGATAATTGTAGGAGTATGAGGAAGTAAACACAAGAAGATATTGATAATAACGAGCTTCAAATGAAACAGCAAAAAGACAGCTGTTCATTTCTTCTATGAGGAGTGGAGGACTAAGGAACGAATATTCAGTATGTTTCTTCCTACAATATTCTTTGGTCCTATGTTTCTTTAGTACCCCTACCATGTTGATATTTTAGGCTAATCATTAAAGTCTCAGAGTACATCATGGCAGCGTACATCATACCAGTACATCATGGCAGCATTAAGGAGGTGTGGAGAAGACTCAGGAGTCGAGCTGCTTTAAGCAGCTGATAGTTGCTGTCAAAGTCTTCTGCAGAGACTGAGTTCTGAAGCCAGCTATTTAACTACCTAGATGCTGCCCTCAATGATGACAGTGGCATCTAGACAGTTAAAAGCTGCATTATTTCAAAGGTCTGATTAGCTCCTCCACAATGCAATCAATGTCAACTCAAGGTCTTCTCTAGGCCACTGTGACTTCTAAGACAGATCTGCTATTACAGCCTGTCACAGGCCTACCAAAGGCAGGGTGTGCTAGTAAATTGCTGATTGAACAGATCAATGCAATTCTTATATATTGTATAAGTATTGGAGATGTGCGAACCTTGAACATGCTTTGGTGTGTGGCATTTAATTACCGGTGGCTAAAGAAGGTGGATGCAGCCATAGAGAGTTCTTGGAAACATACAACATCTTCAGCCACTGATAATTAAATGGCACCCATTGTGGTTTAGATGACCCAAGCGTGCTCCAGGTTCACTCATCTTTAACCCCTTAAGGTCAAAGCCAATTTTCGTTTTTGCGCTTTTGCTTATTCCATTTTAAGTTTAAAAGTCCATAGCGCTTGCATTTTTTCACCTAGAGACGTATATGAGCGCTTATTTTTTGCGAAACCAATTGTACTTTGCAATGACAGGCATTATTTTTCCATAACATATGCTGCGAAAGCGGAAAAAAATCATTTGCGCTGTCAAATTGAAAAAAAAAAAAATTTGTTTGATTTCGGGGAGTTTTGCATTTACGCCGTTCGTCCCATGGTAAAACTGACTTGTTATGCATGTTCCTCAAGTCGTTACGATTACTATGATATATAAGATGTATAACTTTTATTGTATCTGATGGCCTGTAAAAAATTCAAACCGTTGTTAACAAATATATGTTCCTTAAAATCGCTCCATTCCCAGGCTTATAGCGCTTTTATCCTTTGGTCTATGGGGATGTGTGAGGTGTCATTTTTTGCGCCATGATGCGTTCTTTCTATCGGTACCTTGATTGCGCATATACGACTTTTTGATCACTTTTTATTACATTTTTTCTGGATTTGATGCGACCAAAAATGCGCAAATGGGCAATTTGGAATTTTTTTGCGCTGACGCCGTTTACCGTGCGAGATCAGGAATGTGATTAATTAATAGATCGGGCGATTACGTGTGCGGCGATACTAAATATGTTTATTTATTTGTTTATTTATTAATTTATATTTATAAAATGGGAAAAGGGGGGTGATTTGGACTTTTATTAGGGGAGGGGATTTTTTATTAATAAAAACACTTTTTTACTTTTTTTTTTACATGGACTAGAAGCCCCCCTGGGGGGCTTGTATATACATAGCACTGATCTCTCATAGAGATCAATGCTGTGTATATACACAGCAAAGATCCATAAGATCGGTCATAGATTGCTATGGCCTGCTGCAGGCCATAGCAATCTATTGCCGAGCCGGGATCAGCGTCATTCCGACGATGAGGCCCGGCACGGGCAGAAGAACGGATCTGCCCCCCGCGATCGCATCGCGGGGGGGAGATCCGACCCACTAGACACCAGGGATAGTGTGCATAAAGCACTTCAATGCAGCTGTCAGGTTTGACAGCTGCATTGAAGTGCTTAATTAGCCGGCGCGGCAACGGGACCCGCGCCGGCTAACAGAGGCACTGCCCGGCTGCACGTGTCAGCCGGGATCAGCGCCGTTCAGAGCGCTCTGAACACCCCCCACGGCACCATGACGTATCAGATACGTCATGGGTCGCTAAGGGGTTAAAGGAGAAGTTCGGCCAAAATTATTTTTTTATATGTTATTACTGATGGAAAGTTATAAAATTTTCTAATGTACATTAATTATGGGAAATGCTCATTTACTGCTATTTCCCTTAATTTAGTGTATCAGGAAGTGCAGTGATGTCATGACGTCAGAAGCAGTGACGTCACGACGAATGGTGTAATTCCTATGGAGTGTCCAGTAGGGGGCGCACTATATATATAGAAGTCAATAATTACCATTGACTTCTATATATAGTGCGCCCCTGCTGGACACTCCATTGGAATTACATTGGATGTGTATATAAATGTAATATACAGTGTTCTTGATTGAATACATTTATGGAATACTTTGGGGAGCAAGTGTCCTTGCTCCCCAAAGTATTCCATAAATGTAATCAATCAGTACATCACAGTAAGCCCTCAGGGAGATCAACCAAAACACTGCAGAGACACCATCACGTGTCTCAACGTCAGTGTATTCTAGAACATTGCCCCCTGGGAAATCGAATATGCAAAAGAACACTGCAGAGGCACCATCACATGTCTCGACGTCAGTGAATTAGCCAGACCTTCCCTCCGGGAAGGAACAACCAAGCCAGAGTGTTCTCCAGTCAAGGAAACCACCTCAGCAAGGTATCCATCCACAGACAGCTGTTTCGTGTTTTTTTGCCCCTCATCAGTGTGGAGTAGGTTTCTGGCTAGTGGGAGCAACGACTAGTAAGTGCATGCAAAAGGACGCTGGTTGACCTCAGGGAGATCAACCAAAACACCGCAGAAACACCACCACGTGTCTCAATGTCAGTGTATTCTAGAACATTGCCCCCTGGGAAATCGAATATGCAAAAGAACACTGCAGAGACACCATCACATGTCTCGACGTCAGTGAACTAGCCAGACCTTCCCTCCGGGAAGGAACAACCAAGCTAAAGCATTCTCAAGTCAAGGAAACCACCTCAGCAAGGTATCCATCCACAGACAGCTGTTTCGGGGGTTTAGCCCCTCATCAGTGTGGAGTAGGTTTCTGGCTAGTGGGAGCAATGACTAGTAAGTGCATGCAAAAGGATGTTGATTGACCTCAGGGAGATCAACCAAAACACCGCAGAGACACCATCACGTGTCTCAATGTCACTGTATTCTAGAACATTGCCCCCTGGGAAATCAAATATGCAAAAGAACACTGCAGAGACACCATCACATGTCTCAACGTCAGTGAACTAGCCAGACCTTCCCTCCGGGAAGGAACAACTAAGCCAAAGCGTTCTCCAGTCAAGGAAACCACCTCAGCAAAGTATCCATCCACAGACAGCTGTTTCGGGGGTTTTGCCCCTCATCAGTGTGGAGTAGGTTTCTGGCTAGTGGGAGCAATGACTAGTAAGTGCATGCAAAAGGACGCTGGTTGACCTCAGGGAGATCAACCAAAACACCATAGAGACACCATCATGTGTCTCAACGTCAGTGTTTTCTAGAACATTGCCCCCTGGGAAATCGAATATGCAAAAGAACACTGCAGAGACACCATCACATGTCTCGACGTCAGTGAATTAGCCAGACCTTCCCTCCGGGAAGGAACAACCAAGCCAAAGTGTTCTCCAGTCAAGGAAACCACCTCAGCAAGGTATCCATCCACAGACAGCTGTTTCGGGTTTTTTTTGCCCCTCATTAGTGTGGAGTAGGTTTCTGGCTAGTGGGAGCATCGACTAGTAAGTGCATGCAAAAAGACGCTGGTTGACCTCAGGGAGATCAACCAAAACACCACAGAGACACCATCACGTGTCTCAACGTCAGTGTATTCTAGAACATTGCCCCCTGGGAAATTGAATATGCAAAAGAACACTGCAGAGACACCATCACATGTCTCGACATCAGTGAACTAGCCTGACCTTCCCTCCGGGAAGGAACAACCAAGCTACAGCATTCTCAATTCAAGGAAACCACCTCAGCAAGGTATTCATCCACAGACAGCTGTTTCAGGGGTTTTGCCCCTCATCAGTGTGGAGTAGGTTTCTGGCTAGGGGAGCAATGACTAGTAAGTGCATGCAAAAGGACGCTGGTTGACCTCAGGGAGATCAACCAAAACACCGCAGAGACACCATCACGTGTCTCAACGTCAATGTATTCTAGAACATTGCCCCCTGGGAAATCAAATATGCAAAAGAACAGTGCAGAGACACCATCACATGTCTCGACATCAGTGAACTAGCCAGACCTTCCCTCCGGGAAGGAACAACCAAGCTAAAGCATTCTCAAGTCAAGGAAACCACCTCAGCAAGGTATCCATCCACAGACAGCTGTTTCGGGGGTTTTGCCCCTCATCAGTGTGGAGTAGGTTTCTGGCTAGTGGGAGCAATGACTAGTAAGTGCATGCAAAAGGATGCTGATTGACCTCAGGGAGATCAACCAAAACACCGCAGAGACACCATCACGTGTCTCAACATCAGTGTATTCTAGAACATTGCCCCCTGGGAAATCAAATATGCAAAAGAACACTGCAGAGACACCATCACATGTCTCGACGTCAGTGAACTAGCCAGACCTTCCCTCCGGGAAGGAACAACCAAGCCAAAGCGTTCTCCAGTCAAGGAAACCACCTCAGCAAAGTATACATCCACAGACATCTGTTTCGGGGTTTTTGCCCCTCATCAGTGTGGAGTAGGTTTCTGGCTAGTGGGAGCAATGACTAGTAAGTGCATGCAAAAGGACGCTGGTTGACCTCAGGGAGATCAACCAAAACACCGCAGAGACACCATCACGTGTCTCAACGTCAGTGTATTCTAGAACATTGCCCCCTGGGAAATTGAATATGCAAAAGAACACTGCAGAGACACCATCACATGTCTCGATGTCAGTGAACATGAGCAGGTGATGGGAGAGTAGTAGCTGGGTTATATCCCTGAGATCACCGCCGCCGCCTCTGATGTTGCTGATGCCATGCAGGGGGAGCCGCTCATCACTGGGCAGCCATCATCCCCCTCCGCTCCCCCTCCTGCTTCTTCCGGCATCCAGGCAAACTTTGACTCCCCGCCCGACCTCCACTCTCCGATCACACGTGCTGGCCGGGGACACCAGGAAGCACCGGGAGCCCCCAAAGTATTCAATAAATGTATTCAATCGAAAACACTGTATATTACATTTACATACACATCAATTGTAATTCCAATGGAGTATCCAGCAGGGGCGCACTATATATAGAAGTCAATGGTACTCATTGACTTCCATATATAGTGCTCCCCCTGCTGGACACTCTATAGGAATTACACCATTCGTCGTGACGTCACTGCTTCTGAGAGAATTCTAACACTTCCTGATACACTAAATTAACCCTTTAAGGACCGTGCTAACTTTCGTTTTTTGCGTTTTCGTTTTTTCCTCCATGTGCTTAAAAGGCCATAGCACTTGCATTTTACACCTACAGACCCACATGAGCCCTTATTTTTTGCGTCACTAATTGTACTTCGCAATGACAGGCTGAATTTTTCCATAAAATATGCTGCGAAACCAGAAAAAAATGATATGCGCAGTGAAATTGAAACAAAAACGCAATAATTTTTCTTTGGGGGGGCTTCATTTTTACGCCATGTGTCCTATGGAAAAACGTAGTTGTTATATATGTTCCTCAAGTCATTACGATTAAAACGATATGTAACATGTATAACTTTTATTGTATCTGATGGCCTGTAAAAAATTAAAACCATTGTTAACAAATATACGTTCCTTAAAATCGCTCTATTCCCAGGCTTATAGCGCTTTTATCCTTTGGTCTATGGGGCTGTGTCAGGTGTCATTTTTTTCGCCATGATGTGTTCTTTCTATCGGTACCTTGATTGCGCATATGCGACTTTTTGATCGCTTTATATTACATTTTTTCTGGATTTGATGCGACCAAAAATGCGCAATTTTGCACTTTGGGATTTTTTTGGACTTACACCGTTTACCGTGCGAGATCAGGAATCTGATTAATTAATAGTTCGGGCAATTACGCACGCGGTGATAAAAAACATGTTTATTTATTTATTTATTTATTTTTATTTGTAAAATGTGAAAAGGGGGGTGATTCAGACTTTTATTAGTGGAGGGGATTTTTTTATTAATAAAAACACTTTTTTAACTTTCCCTTACAGTAATATGAAGCCCCCTGGGGGACTTCTATATACACAGAACTGATCTCCCATTGAGATCAATCCTGTGTATATAATAGAGCAATGATCCATCAGATCGGTGCTCTATTATAATGGTCTGCAGCAGACCATCTGAATAGATTGCCGAGTCGGGATCAGCGTCAGTCCGACGCTGAGCCCCGGCCGGCTCATTAGAACGTATCTCCCCTCCGCGATCGCATCGCGGGGGGGAGATCCCCCACTGAACACCAGGGAGAGGGGGCAAAGCTGCTATTCAAATGCAGCTGTCAGCTTTGACAGCGGCATTTGAATAGTTAATTAGCCGGCCGCGGTGATCGGCCGCGCCGGCTAATACACGTGGTCCCTGGCTCCACTTAGCAACCGGGGACCGCGAGCTTCAGAGAGGGCTCACGCCGGGAGCCCTCTCTGTTTACTCTTAACGGCCGCATGACGGGTATACCCATCATGCGTCATTAAGAGGTTAAGGGAAATAGCAGTATATGAGCATTTCCCATAATGAATGTACATTAGAAAATTTTATAACTTTCCATCAGTAATAACATATAAAAAAATAATTTGGGCTGGACTTCTCCTTTAATTAATATGTATAAGCAATTGAATGATTGTTTATACAGGTGTCCTACAGTGGAAGGTTAAAAGATGTAAAAGTAAAAAGTCATAAATTTTTTTTTAAAATATACAAATTCGCCCTATAAATTTTTTTAATCACGCCCTTATTCCCTATCACATAAGAATTTTATCTCAAAAATATAAAAATAAATGACCATGTGGGATGTCTATGACAGAGAAACTAGAACATCATGTCAAATGCCTTCTCTGCTAATCTTAGTGGATACAGAAAATGCATCTGACAGGGTGTATTGGGGATAACTGTGTTCTTTGTGGATTGTTAAATTGTGGAGCAGTCAATAGAGCGGGTACAATATAGGTAATTCCTTTGAAAGGAGTGGGATTAAAAGAAAGCCAAATAAGCTTGTTAGCAGATGATGTAAAAATAGCGTGCTTTCACCCTAATAAACTCTTTGGTGCTGGTGAGGTACAGTAGAAATCAGCCAATGGGGAGATAAGGTATTATTGATCAACTGCAACTTTACTGAAATTTTACGTACAACAGGTAAACCTCTCTTATCGGTTGTGTACTGCCAGCTGCAGATGGTTCAATAAGTGCGAACCTTATATGCAAGATAATAACAGCCTAGGTAAATATTCACAATTAAAGTGCAATAGACAAGTCCTTGATAAGGCACTAGTAGATAGCACTTGTAATCAGTGTTCATTATGGTACAGAGTACCCCTTTAACTTTTAAGAGTTACTTTACACAGAACCCATATTAAAGTTTTCTGTAAACAACTCTAAAAACAAGGATCTGGTGACTCTTCTGGGACTGCTGCACGCACACATCTTGACGGCCTTTCTGGGACTGCTGCACACTCACAGCTTGACTTCCTCTCTAGCATTACTGCACACTTACATCTTGACAGCCTCTCTAGCATTACTGCACCCCCCGCAGCTTGACTCCCTCTCCAGCATTACTGCACGCCTACAGCTTGACTCCCTCTCTAGCATTACTGCACGCCCACAGCTTGACTCCCTCACTAGCATTACTGCACGCCCACAGCTTGACTCCTTGTCTAGCATTACTGCACGCCCACAGCTTGACTCCCTGTCTAGCATTACTGCACGCCCACAGCCTGACTCCCTCTCCAGCATTACTGCACGCCCACAGCTTGACTCCCTGTCAAGCATTACTGCACGCCCACAGCCTGACTCCCTCTCTAGCATTACTGCACGCCCACAGCCTGACTCCCTCTCTAGCATTACTGCACGCCCACAGCCTGACTCCCTCTCTAGCATTACTGCACGCCCACAGCCTGACTCCCTCTCTAGCATTACTGCACGCCCACAGCTTGACTCCCTCTCTAGCATTACTGCACGCCCACAGCCTGACTCCCTCTCCAGCATTAATGCACGCCCACAGCTTGACTCCCTCTCTAGCATTACTGCACGCCCACAGCTTGACTCCCTCTCCAGCATTACTGCACGTCCACAGCTTGACTCACTCTCCAGCATTACTGCACGCCCATATCTTGACATCATCTCTGGGACTGCTGCATGCCTACAACTTGATCACCCTTCTGGGAATGCCCTCTCTGTACATTCTTAACAATGGCACGACAGGTATACTGTCATACATCATTGGGCATTATATAGTATCTAGAAATGATCACAGCTTGAGCATATATATATATATATATATATATATATATATATATATATATTTAAATGATTAATATATTTTATTTTTCCATAAATAAAGTAAAAAAAAACAAATAAAATAACATTAAGGCAATACAAGCTTGAGCATACTTGAGTGTACTTGAATAGGATCGTTCGGCGTTTGAATACCATTGGCTGAAGAAGTTCAATCCTAGAGCTGCATCCAACTTCTTTAGTTTCTGGTATTCAAATGCTGACTGATCGGACTCAATCATGCATTTGGTGCTCTCATCTCTAATAGTGCATAAGAACACTTGCAGCTTACACAAATCAATGTGTTAGTAAGAATTGTGCTTGTGTGTTATTAGAAATTGTGCTGAGGTCCTGATCTTTGCTAAATGAATGACATAAGACAAAAAGGAAAATTTATTGGAGTAGTGGAGGCTATAAAGTACTGAGCAGTTGCAAGTTTGCTTCCATATGTGCTAAATGAGAGAAAGTATTCATAAAGATATTAATCATAATAGATTTTCTTGTAAAATATGTAATGCATTCACTGGCAGCTTGACTAATACTTTAATAATGCATGAATGAAATGGATATTGAACCAAGGAGCTGTGGTTGCAAATCCTATTTTACAAATGAAATGCTAATTTGAAGGAAAGTAAAGATTTTTATACAGACTGTAGGAAGAACATACATTATGGCAGAACTAACTGTATTTTTTCAATATAAAAAAATCTAATTTAAAATAGCAGAGGAAGGAAGCAATACCTCAATGCACACAAACAACTGTTCAATATTACTAAATCTAATATTAGAAAAAAAGTTCTATATTTTTCCCTGTTTGATAGATGTAACAAATAAAATTTGTACTGAATGTCAGTAATCGGTGTATGTAATACAGTATATATCAATATAATATTATAGCTTTTTTTCTTAAATGGAAAAAAATAGGCATAATTGAGAGGAAAACAGAAAAGTGGTATCTGACAATCTGAAAACAGAGGAATCCTTTAGGATGCCAGGATGCAAAAGCTGGACTGCTAGAGAATACCAGATTGCTTTCATAAGAGTGGTCACGGTGTAGCTAACAGCTAGCCAAGCAGGCCAGACAGCCCCACTGCCAGACACTAGTGATAAGGGCAGAGGTGAGCATGGTGCAATTGGTCTTCAGCTTGGAGTTAACTGCTAGAGACAAGCATAATTCAGTTGAACAGTTAGTATCAGCTCCAGCAGCAAGGGTAAGCATCCACAAAGAATAGATGAAGCAGAACTGAACATGTGCTGGTACGAGCAGGATGAATAACTGGCTAGAATCAGCTAGGTACACAAAGGTCAGGCAGAGACAGCATCAGGTAAACAGGCAAAGATCAGGTACAAGAGGGAAGATCAGGAACACACACCTGCACTTTGGCAAAACCACATTATTGCCTAGGTAAAGGTGATCGGTTGGAGCAGGCACTTGTCACGGTGGCCAGGAGTGGTATGTGCCTACCCCTGGATACACTGACATATGACTTCCTTGTTTGTAGGACAGGTGTATTACAGATGTAGTGCAGTAGGAAATATGTAGGCCAAGAAAACCTGATAAAATAAGAACATCTTAACTGAAATCTCTTCACAAGGGCAATGCACAAAAATACAGTCTCTTGGAATAAAATAGGCAGTCTGGTCACAGTTGAAACAATCTTAGTAGGAGAGCAAATACTTGTAGTTTCTCACTCATATGAATATATATAGAATCCAAAAAGACTCACATCTGGTATGCTGGTAGATAAGATAATTTCTGTAGGCACAGCGCTGATGCTGGTAGAAATATACATAAACACTTAGTATCTGAATATAATATACACTTGCACTTGAAAAAACTTGGTGTCATGGTAGGGACTTGAAATAACCTTGTTCTAGTTCTGCAGTGGTAACAGCTGACTGCCGGTTAGAGATCGGGGGCTCTATCCAGACTCTAGGGTACTTAGTTGGGAGGCTGTAAGAGTCCTACTTCCCCACGAATGAACATCATCCTAAGATCAAGGATGTAGGTCCACCTAATGGGAGAAGCTAGCTGTTGGGGTGACCCCTTAGGAAGCAGTTGATTTTGGCTATAAGCGCTTACCTAACTACTGTCTTGAGTCCTGATCATCAAGAACTTTGAACATGCCACTCAGCGTGCATAAGGATTGCCCCGCCTTATCACTACAGTCTCACCATGAGGTGTGCTAGCTGGACATGACTAGGATAGTGACAGGTGATAGAAACAAGAAATAGTCTAGAATAGGATAGCCCCCAAATGGGTCCTGGTCACCTGGCCAGGCCCTGGAAGAAGCCCCTTAGCAGGCTCTCTGTAATATGTGCTCTCTCATACAATACTTTGGAATGATATGCACCAAATAGCTCTAATCTCACTATATATAACTTTTCAGACAATGGCATGAGTAATACAATCAATACAGTTATCAGTTAACATTTACCATAATTTCTCCTTCAGCCATGTAATATATGGTGCAAATCACAGTGACATTTGGTGGTGGGAGCAGCATACTACAGAACTACCGACCTATACGTGCTTGCTAAGAAGTAGTGGACACTTGCTCTGGGACACTGCACACACGGACCATTTAAGGTGCAGTCAGTGCAGATGCATTGCCCCAAGAAAGCAGAACAGGATTGATCGATACTTGGAAGCTGGGTCCCAAGGAGGTTCAGTTATGGAAGAGGGGAGTAAGGAGGTGTTATAGCTTGCTGCACTTTAGGAGTTCAGGAAGGCCTCATTGACTCTTTGTAATACGGAATAAAAAAATGTTTCTATGTTTTGGAAGCACATACATTTTGATCAAGGGTATAAATTGCAGATGATAGATTTCTTTTAGGCAGGTAAATATGAATAGGTTTGGTCTGTCACATAAATTTGTGCCAGTAATGTGTTGTGAAAGTAGTTTTCACAGACGCACATATTTGAGGGATGTAAGAGATAGAGGTTAGAAGCTAAAAGGATAAAAACGGTCTTTTCCCACGGATACCAAGCAACAGAAATGTTTTTTTCACATCTCCCTGAAGAAAGAAAATATATATATATATTTTTTTACAAAACGAAAATAGTCACTGCAGCACTCCAAGATAACTCGTGTTCAAACAGTGAAATTTATTTCTCCTACAAAATGCATTAGCAACGTTTCAGCTCAATGATTGAGCTGAAACGTTGCTAATGCATTTTGTGGGAGAAATAAACTTCGCCGTTTGAACACGAGTTATCTTGGAGTGCTGCAGTGACTATTTTCATTTTGTTGATATCCATACCCACGGTCCTCAAGGGTATACACTGCTGGCACCAACTGCATATGTTTCCTGGAGTGCTGCATCCATTTCTACATTTTATCTATATAGGAGTTAGCTTCCTGGGTGTGCAGTGAAACATATATCATAGCAAGCTACACTCAAGAGATAAAAAGCTAATTGTATTGTTTACATTTTTATATTAACTATAATAATTTACAAAGATTTTTAAAAATAAAGGGAAAAATTCATTTAGCATTTAAGTATTGCTACAATATGTAAAATTGGTATTTTATTGATGAAACGTTTGCCACTTTTGTAAAAACTTGTGTGTTGTTTTTTAAATTTTGGCACAAATGATTAGGCAAATTCATGTCAGCCACGAGCACACTTACAGAATAGTACAAAAACCAAGCAAAGTAAACTCTGTGAAATGATGCACACTGTAAACTTGTAAAACAGATGTTAGTTTTTTGTCCTTATTTATGGGGGGGATTGATTTCTGCACCAATAATTGCACCATTAAGCCTTCTACAGACTCCTCACAATCTTCTGCCATAGTTATCTGCTGCCTTGAAAAAGAATGTAAGTGCTACGTAACATGTCACAAACTTATAATTCAAATCATAAATGTATGCATACGCAAAGCAAATACATTTAACCCCCTGTAAGCCACTGTTTAGTCTGGAACCCAAAAGGTTAAATGTTAGAAGGGAGGGGGTTATACTTACCATTCTGAGCTCCCAACTTGTGGCATCTTCAATGTTAATCAGCAATCGGTCAATCAATGGTTGAGGTGGAACATCTACAGCAACTGAATGGCTGAGCGGAGACTTCTGCAGTTCCCGATCGGTCAATTAGCAGCTTCATCTGCTGATTGGCTGAAGGCAGAAGAAGGAGAAGACAACAGAATACATTGCTGGGAGCCCTGGATCATAAGTATAACCGACCCAACAGAGCAAAGGCTTAACCCCCTGGGGCCATATTTTCACTTTTTGATGTTTTCAGGTGAACCACACACCCTGGGGTTTGTTACTCAAGTCAAACACTTGAGCATTGAAAGATGCTTGAGTCAAGTAACAAGCACTTAAGCATTTTAGTGTAAGAAATGTTCTAATACGTAACACAAACATCTAGACACTGAAGATGCTAAAACTTAATTATGGGACAAACTCTTCAACATACCTATTTAGACATTAAAATTTATTGATTTATTGCATTTCCTTACTTAAAGAAATTCTTTATCATGGGCACAAGTTAGATAACTAAAGGGATTTGGGAGTGGCATACCACTTTCTGAACTTTCAGGATGTTATTTTAAGTGAGGTCTAATTATACTTTTTAAAAAGTTCTTTAGATTTGAGGAATAAGCCTGCCTATAGATGCTGTAATTTAAATTAACCTGTTCATATGATGTATTCGATTAATATAAAGCTGGTAGTAGGAAGTGAAACATTATATAAAAATTCTATGTAGAGTATTTGTCAAACTTTAGATAAACTTAGTAGTCTGGTGTATGTGATCAAGCTTGAAATGCAGCAGCTGATCACGCTGTTAAAAATCAATAATGGATGAGGAGATTTGTTTTTCTATTCCAATAGGAGACATAAAGAATTTGATGGTTTAATTAAAGGCAGTCTTAATAAGAAATGGCAGGAATAGTGGGACAAATAAACCATGAGCAGGCTCATATAAAATCAATGAAATAAAGAACAAAGAGATAATCACATCAAATGGTTGCAGAGCTGAGGCATTAGTTTTAAAGCATGACTAAAATATAGATCTTAATGACTATACCATATAGATTACTTAAACTGCTACTTTAAAGAATACAGTATATTGCTTCTTACATGAAAATATCTACGTGCATCCACATAAATATTTTACATATGAGTAAAGTGTATTTATTCCTTAGTACCATGCTTTCATATAGAGTTTTTAACATAACATAATCATTCAATTATAATGTGTTATATAGGTTTATTTGGCACATGCTGAAAACACATGCATGTGCATATCTTAACAAAATGGAAGGGAATGTGTCATCAGAAAATAATCTATTGAAGTTAAGATTTCAGGTAATGTATTAGCCTGGCAGCAGTATGTTGGACAGCGGCTATATTCTCGCAGCGTTTTTTTCATTCCGCTGCGAGAATATAGCCGCTGTCCAACATTTTGCTGCCAGGCTAATGTAGAGACATGGGAAATGACACTACAGAGTATCGCAGTGGATTTTGCTGAGAAACTCGCAGCATATTTCATGGTACATGTGAAGCTACCCTAAAGCTATTACTTAGAACATTAGTAGAATAATTTAAAAAAATGAGTCAGTGCATGTCTCTAAATGCTAATGGCAATGGCAATATAACTGCCCCCATAATTATGTAAAAAAAATGAAATAAACACATTTATCAGGAAATAGGTAAAAGACTAGAAACAACATTGTTTTAGCGACACATTCCCTATTGTGTCGCCACCCCCCCCCCCCCAATCATTCAGCTTTATTTATATATCTAATAAACTACAAAGTTTGTGAAAATTGTGCAGAAGATGAAGATAGGAAAATGATTATTGACATGCTGATATTTTCCCTTAATAGCTAACCTGTGACATCTCCCAAGCCTTATAAACCTTCCCTAGTACCTTGTTGATGTAGGACAAAGAACTTGGATGCAAAGTCTATAAGCTTCCTTTATAGATGTTGCACTATGGTAAAAAGCTATTTTAATCCCAACTTCCCATCCCCAGGTAAGTAGATATAAAACAAATGCAACAATGTAGATGGAAAGAATGGGCACTCACCTGTTGATCAGTGAGAGCGTGCCTGCTCCTTCACCTCCTCTCCCTGCAACTTATGAATATGCATTACGATTAAAGAGACACAGCTACTGAATGGTGAGTGCCCGTTCTTTCCATCTACATTGTTGCATCTGTTTCAATTAATGGAGCACTACCTTTAGCATCAGCATATGTCATATTCAATTGTATATACCACAACTCTATCACCCTAGAGCCCAGGTGCATGAGATACGTCTGGAGTGCTTCCCACCCATACTACTGTTTTAGATATACTGTAGAACAAAGCTGCTGTGCATGTGATCACATTGCCTCAGTGCTGATAAGCCTTTCAACAAACTTTAAAGCTTAAAGTGTACCTTCCGATTAGCAGAGAATCTCCCTGCTAACCCAGAAGGTAGACTTTAAGTATTAGACTTTATGAATTATCACCGATCATATCCATGGAGACCCGACCTTCCGAATCACCAGAGGTCAAGCCACTGATCTTGAGGGGGGGGGGGGGGGGAGAAATATACTTTACTGTTTCAGTCTTCTCTGAAGGAAGCCCAGCAACAAAGGGGGTCAGTCAACCCACTAACTTGGTAGCACGGGTGCAGTGTGAGATCAGTCTGTCCTCCAGAGGGTTAAGTGAGGATCCAATGCATCCTCACTTAACCCCCTAGGGGTTAGATGGTTCTGTGTTGCACCCAAGGGCATCCTCACTTAACTCCTTGGAGACCAGACTGTTAAGTATGCCACCCCAAGGGTTAAGTGGGCAAGCAATGCATCCTCATTAACTAACCCCATTGGGTGCAAGACTGTAAGCAGATATCTGTATAGTTGTAAGGAGGAGAACACCTGTCAAAATGAGGGAAGTTCTACTCCTGCCTTTGTTTTTGTGTGTGTCCTTTTTATTTTCCAGATATTGGTATTCTAAGGATTTCATGGACTACATTGATGACAAGCAAAGTTATGTGTGGAGGATTGGATAAAAGTGATATTCAGTGGGGAATTACTAATCTGCATTAGCTAAGGATATAATACTGGAACTTTAGCCTGCCCCTGTTCTACTAAAAATAAATAAATAAATTTGACTATGTGAAAAAGCAATCAAACATTCTCATGTGTTTATGATATAGATTTGCATGTCAGGTAACGGCCTGGGGGGGATAGAAACCATTACGTTAACATTTAATGCACAGTTGTACACACAAATATTACACATTCTCTGCTCACAAATATTACACATTTTCTCATACTGTCGATAGGAAATAGGTTTCACGATGATTAAATCATTTGTCAAGATGAAAATATGTCTGAGCTAAAGTATTAAAGCCTTTCTTCAGTTAAGGCATATCGATGAAATAATTTACTTTCAAGTGTTTGAGGAATGCTTCATGAACATGTAAAGCTAATAAACAAACATAGTTTTGTGACCCTAATGTGATTTTTGTATTTATAAACTAAAAAAGCTGGATAAACATCCTCTAAGTGTGATTATTGCTTAATTTTTGTCCAGGGTTATTCGTTCAAGAGGGTTTCTAGGACGGTTGTATTACTGAAATGTCTACACTTTCAAAAATGGTCTAAAAAATTCAATCCACCCCAAAAAGTACTGAAAATTTTGTGTTCTTTAAATAGATATCAATAGAACTTTCTGTGCTGCATGATTCTGAGTGGCTGGCAGGTCTCCCTGCCAGTCAAATACATTCTTCTAATTGTGGGTCTGAGGTGGATCAGGGGCTTGGTCCAATCACATTTTGGACCAGACCCCTGACCTCCTATATAATAAAACACCCTCACCAGTTAACTCCTTGCTGGCTATTAGACTAAGTTTATAGCAAGCTGGTTCTACCTGCGTACTTCTGTATTACCTTTTAGTGTTATTTGACCCCGACTTTCTGCATTCTGACTATCCTGTTTTTCTACCTGCCCTGACCCTTTGACTTGTGACATGACTATCCTCTTCATCACTTCTCTGTTCTTCTGCTGTTCTTCTGCTGTCACCTGTTGTGACCTAAGTATGTTGACCATCCTTTTCTGTTGTCTTTCTTGTCTCCATTTTTTGTTTCCACATACTATTTCAGGGATTGTCTCCAAGTTGTCCTCAGCTGGTTAGGGCTGATTGAGGCAAGGAGGCAGAGACAGTGGGCGGGGACTAATGCAGGGTCCATTGTCTGTGTCTTCCCTGTTCCTTCACTGACTGGTCTGTACTTTGAATCCTGACAGTACCCCTTTAAGATTGGGACCGCATTTATTCAACCTAAATCAGACATGAAATGATTTGATTCAGTATAGTACTAGTTATGTTAATTTTAAAAGGTACCTATTGCTATGTGGGTCTCCCAACGATGGGGGATTAAATTGCCAAGGCACTGTCCTACTCCAGGCAAATTCCGTGCTCAAGCCCTATTAGAACGGGTCCTATGCATGGAACTTACTGAGTGTGGGTGATTGCCCCAGGAATCTAACCCCCCAGCATAAGCTGCATCCCCATGCCAAACTGCAAAGAGGCTCATAGTGACAAGTAGGGATGAGCGAACCGAACTTTGAGAAAGTTTGTTACGAATCTGTGAAAAATAACGGCAACGCAAAATTGGCCTTTTTTCACAGAATACACCAGGATACAAGGGATTATTACTCCTATAATCCCTTTTATCCTGGTTTTCTGTGAACATCAAGATGTGTGATTTCACCCCTGCTAGGGTAAGACCTTAAATTAGTCTCCTCAGATATACCTGGGTGCTGCCTAATCAAAAATGTAATGTGACAGCTGTCTGAGAGTATTAACCAAGACACATGAAAGCAACTTCAATGTTCAAACTTAGCGAATTTATTAAGGTAAAATCAGTTCATGTCTTTAAAATCAGGTGTCATGATTGCGCCTGAAAAGGCATCAGTGCCACCCTCTGCTGCGAAGATTAGACCTCTGCGCCAAAGACTGCGATTTTGGCCATAATCTTCCATTTATTCTGTGTTTAGTTTGCCTTGTTTTTGCCCTGTCTGAACTGTGTCTTATTCCTTCTGGTCTGCTAATTGTTTTCCCTGCCCCACCCATGTCTGTGCTGCTAGTTTCTTCTGGTCTTGTAACAGTTAACCTGCCTTTGCCTCAGTGATTGACAGCTGGTCCCTCCTATCACTTTCTGGACATGGCTCCTGGTCTCCTATTTAAGATTGCAGCTTCTGCCTGTGCCTTGCCGGTTATTGAGCTTGTCTCTGCCTGGTTCTGTGTTTGCTATTCTTGCTCTGTTTATTCTGACTCTGCTTTGTATTTCTGACCTTTCCTGCTTGCTGCCTGCCCCTGACCATATTGCCTGTTTATTGACCTCGCCTTTGGATTGTGATTTTGTACTTTTGCTGCCCGATTGTTGTGACCCGGACTGTCGACCATTCTTTATTGTGTTTTGTCTGTCTGTCTTGTCTTTGTGTCCCACCTAGCCAGTGCAGGGACTGACGCCCAGTTGCTCGCCGCCATCTTAGGGCGGATTGTGGCAAATAGGTAGAGGACAGTGGGCGGGGCTGAGCTTAGGGCTCACTGTGTTGTCTTGTCTTGCTGTCCGTTTCCTGACATCAGGTTAAAAAAAAGAAGTATCCCGTTTAGCTGCAACAACAAAAAGTTAATAAAAAAAAAGTCCAAAAAAAAAGTCCCATCACTGTCCCAGAAACAAAAAAAGTCCCATCAGCTGTCCCATCGCCTGTCCTATCACTGCACAGTTGTGTAGAAAAATGTTGGCGACTCATTGGGTATCTTGGTGTCCAAGACCATGCACCCCAGTGCTGGTCCTTTAATTATGGGCAAGGGCAGTACATGTCTGTTACTGCCCATTGGGTCAACATTCCCCCAGACGACCACCACAAAATTAGCCCATTCTTGCCACTGTCACCTCCCCGGTGCTTTAGGGGGCCAGTTCTGCACAAGTTCTGCCTCCACCAGCTTGCAACCATCCACCGATTTCACTGCAGTCCAACCTGCCCCGGTGTCTTACCAACGATGTCCGGCCCGGCGCTCTCAGGCTGTCCCCCACTTTGTGAGCCTGGGTTAACAAAGCCACAGTGGGCAGGAGCTCCTCTAAACCATCAGGGAAGAGAAGGAGATATATGAATGGCTGATCCCAGGTCAACTAACGGTGGGAAGTGTTGTAGCTGACAATGGGAGGAACATTGTCTCTGCAGTGCAGCAGGGAGTCATACACTTTGTAGGGCACATGTGATAAACCTCATAGTGCACAGGTTTCTTCGAACATGTCATGCCAATTGTTGATCCCTTTTGAGGACATCATCCCACTCGTCCGTATTCTGGAAAGTGCGGTAACCAACATCATCAGCGAGGAATCCCAGGCCACCACTCCAAGGCTGACCATCCTCCTGCTCCATGACTAGTCTGTTCTCAATAATACTGTCCTGAGTGCAATCAGGTACTTCCTCCTCCTCCTCAAATAGTCTCTATTTAACCATACTGGGCTTGGTGCAATCAAGTGCTACTGCCTCCTCCTCCCCCTCCTCCACACTGTGTCCAATACAGTACTATTACTGCTGCTGGTTCCACTGTCACATATTTGTTTTCCACCCTACTGGGTCCAAGGAACTTTGCAACTAAACAAAACTATACAATATCAGACTCCCACTATTGTAGCTGCAATTATTCAGCCGTTATTGCAAGGTTCGTTTTAGGTTCGGCCGAACCTGAACTTCATGAAAGTTCGCCGGATCGAACAGAACCAAACTTTTCAAAAGTTCCCTCATCCCTAGTGACAAGTACTCTTTAAGGTGTCACTGTCATTACAGCTTTCAAAATCTAAATCAACAGTAGATATGAAATAAAGCAAGTTTGTAATTTACATTTATTTAATTTGTTCTCATGCAGTAAAACAAAGCAATACTTATCTGAAATCTAGGGCAAGTCTTCTGAAGGCAGCTTTTTAGTCTTGTGCTGGTTGGAAAAAAAAAAAAAAAAGAGATTAAACACATAAAGTCCCGGCCAGTACAGAGTTTCAAGGCTCAATATGTCCGTCAATCAAATATCTACCTTGTCTCTGAGCGTGCAGATGACCTGCGAAACGCAGGACTTCTTGTGTTCTGAGTCTTTGGTGGAAAAAAAACAGCGTAAAAAAAGGAAGTGCCCTATTTTCCATAATAGCTGGGTCAAAAAATGCAAATTTGCTTTATTTCACATTTGCTGTTGATTTAGATTTTGAAAGTTATAATGGCAGTGACACCTTAAACCGTTACTGCACGAGGGCAATACTGTACGACCTCGTGCGGGTGGGGGAGTTCAGAAAGGATCCGCGCAGGGACCCCGCTCTGAACCGCCACGTTCCCAGGTGCGGCATGTAGCCCGGGATCGCGGCTAATAGCGGGCACAGTCCGATTGCTGTACCCGGTGATTAAGTCTTCAGATGCAGCTGTTAAAGTTGACAGCTGCATCTGAAGACTTACTGCAGCTGTTCCCTGGTGGTCTAGTGGGGAGATCCCCCCCCCCCCCGTGACGAGCGATCTCCACATCTGGTGCCGGTCGTAATGGCGCTGATCCCGGCTTGGCATTCTATTGCTTTTGGCTGCAGCAGCGAGAAGCAATAGAAAACTGGTCTCATATAACTATACAGCATGAATCTCAATGAGAGATCAGTGTGCATATACTAGAAGTCCCCCAGGGGGGCTTCTAGTATATGTGTAAAAAAAAAAGTGTTATTAATAAAAAGCCCGCTCCCCATTTTATAAATAAAAATAAATAAATAAACATGTTTGGAATCGCCGCTAGTGTAATCGCCCAAAATATTAATTAATCACATTCCTGATCTCGTACGGTAAACAGCATAAGTGCGAAAAAATCCCAAAGTGCAAAATTACACATTTTTTGTCACATCAAATCCAGAAAAATTGCAATAAAAGCGATCAAAAAGTCGTATATGCGCAATCAAGGTATTGATAGAAAGAACACATCATGGCTAGTGATGAGCGAGTACTAAAATGCTTGGGTGCTCGTTACTCGAGACGAGTATTTCCCGATACTCGAGTGCTCATTTCGAGTAATGAACCCCATTGAAGTCAATGGGAGACTCGAGCATTTTTGCAGGAGACTCAAGTTCGGTAGAGGGAAGGTCGTGTAAAAACCTGTCAACCTCAGAAATTGATGGAAACACAACAGAAATGGACAGGAAACAGCAGGGGCAGCATGTATGCATGCCTCTGAGGCTGCCTAATGGCACCATTATGTCTAATTCTGTGCAACAGCCTGGTTAAAACAGAGGGACAGCAATGCATTCTGGAACCTGTAGTACTGAGTACATCTGCTCAACCAGGAAATACAGAAACACAAAACAGAACAAAAAAAAAATAGAAACCAGATGGATTTTTGGTAGTTTCAAAACTGGGATAGATAGGTATGCAGCAGTTTCATTTTTTCTTGCCTTGATCCAGAGTTCCCCTTTAAGAAGAAAAAAAAAAATATGGCAGGGTCATCTGATCTGGCCAACCAATCGCTGCTATCGACATTTAATGGGTCCCACGTGATCGCAGGATGTACCAAAGAGTCTTCTGCATGTTTATTGGCTGAGAAATAGCGCGCAAAATGATGAGATTTTCTCAAGTATCGCTAATCATGGCGCAAAAAATGACACCTCACACAGCCCCATAGACCAAAGGATAAAAGCGCTATAAACCTGGGAATGGAGCGATTTTAAGGACCATATATTTGTTAACAATGGTTTGAATTTTTTACAAGCCATTAAATAAAATAAAAGTTTTACATATTACATATCGTTTTAATCATACCAACTTGAGGAACATATATAACATGTCAGTTTTTCAATAGGACACGCAGCGTCAACCCCCTCCCCCCAAAGAAAAAGAATTGCATTTTTTTTTTCTAATTTCACTGTGCATATATTTTTTTTCTGGTTTCACAGCATATTTTATACAAAAATTCAACCTGTCATTGCAAAGTACAATCAGTTGCGCAAAAAATAAGGGCTCATGTGGGTCTGTAGGTGTAAAAATGCAAAACTGCTTTGGCCTTTTAAGCACAAGGAGAAAACGCAAAAACGAAAATTAACCCGATCCAGAAGGGGTTAAGTATCATCTCTGGTCTTGAGTTGCCAAAGCACTGTCCGACTCCAGGCAATTTCTGGGGTCTAGCCCTACTAGAATGGGTCTTCTGCATGGAACTCACTGGGTGTGGACGATTGTCTCAGCAATCTAAACCAACGGAATAAGCTGCATCCCCATGCCAAACTGCAAAGAGGCTTATAGTGACATGTACGCTTTATTTATCATCTCTGGGATCAAGTTACCAAAGCACTGTCCTATTCCAGGCAAGTTACGTGCTCGAGCCCTATTAGAAAGGGTCTTATACATGGAACTCACTGGGTGTGGATGATTGCCTCAGCAATCTAAACCCCAACATAAGCTGCATCCCAACTCCAAACTGCGAAGAGGCTCATAGTAACAAGTATCTTCTCCGGGATCGAGTTGCCAAGGTAACGTCCTACTCCAGACAAGTTCCATTCTTGAGCCCTATTATAATGGGTCTTGTGCATGGAACTCAATGGGGACAATTGCCTCAGAAATCTAAACCCCTGGAATAAGCTGCACCCCCATGCCAAACTGTGAAGAGGCTCATAGGGGCAAGTACCCTTTAAGTATCATCTCTGGCTTTAATTCAGTCCTACAAAGAGACTTTATAAAATTTACAATGCATAATGGCTTTTTGACTTCATTGAACAGCTGCAGGAAAGTTCAGCATCCTAAGCACTAGGAAACTTTGTCCTAGAGAGGTTACTGCAGATTTAGCAGTTTGAGACCCTGTAGTGGTTGAATTAGGAAATTCATAAGGGTAATATGTTTAAGCTCTTGAATGGCATAAATCTAATAGTGGAAATAAAATCGTATGTTCAGTTCATAAATAATAGAAAAAAAGAATGAGGAGGAGGTGGAGAAAAAGGAAAGGTTGAGAGACAGAGGAGGGATACAGATGAAAGACAATAGGGGAGGAGGGAGTGACTGAGGGAGGGTGCCTTCTCATTTCACATGTTGCCTTTCTATGCTCGGAGCTACGCCAGCATCATCTGCATATATACACACACACAACAAAAGGCACCTGCCGGCTTCAGAGTTTGCTAATTCTTAGTGGACATCCAGAAGTAAGTGGCTGTTTTTTTCCCCTCTAAATAACCTGCTTCAGATGAAAAACATTGAAGTGTACACAATGCCCTCTGCCCGGAGGATGTCTGAGCATGGCTAATGCTTTTATAATCATTACCTGTGTCATAACTGATAACATTCTAATACCATTTCAACTTGTTTGAAAATCTGATGTCAAGAAGCCTCTTGCACATACGTCATTAGAATTTCCTTAAAAACAAATTATTCTACTGAAATAAAGATTTCCCTAGTGATTCCATTTCCATTGCTTTTTAGACTTTTATGGCAGAAAACTGCAGCAAAGGAAAAGGCAGGATTTGAATTGACTTTCAGCTACAGTGGAAAAGCACATTTTGCTCTGCAGATTGCTGTGGGAGTGATTGCTGTGAATTTGACCTGCCTGAATAGCAAATGCATTGCTTTATTTGAGGCACACAAACGTGCCTTTCTTGGCAGACACATAAAGATATAACTCCTTGAGACTGGGTGGCATGTCTTTGTTGCTACAAGCTAAAAGGCTTTCGCCTTGGCTACGTAGAGATCAGCAGGTTGTCAACCATGGCTAGTGGTCTAGTCCAGACAAAGCAAGCACCAGAATGTATTGTAAAGTGAATATAAGAAGGTTGTTCCATGTGGTTAACTGGGTGGAGCAGTGTGTTCTAGTGTCATGATGAAAGGGAACCGGTAGAGTGGGGTTATTATTAGATGTTCCTGGGTAGATTTCAGATGTCACTGCTGCCTGATACACTTATAGAAAAAGATTTTAGTGCTGTAAAAAGTTAGTTTGACAATGACAGTAAAGTTCTCAAATTACGCGTACTTCAAAACATTAATGCATACCTACATGATTCAGGTTGCAGCAAATGGCTGAATGCATGCACAAAGAGTATAAGAAAAATAATATATAATAGCAACTAGTTCCAAAAACAATTCCCTTTATAATCCATACTAAAGTATTGTGCCGTGTTCACACTAGGAATTCTTGAGTATTTAACGTACTTTTTTTTTTTTAATTGGTGAACCCATTGACAGACATGGAAGTGCAAACAAAACAAAAATACACAGTGTGAACACAAAGGAATAAAGCAAATCTGGCCCCACCCCACCATCCCTAAACCGCTGGTACCATTCTTACATATTGACTTAATCTATGCATGGTGGCAAGGTGCCATTTGCCTGCTGGTGCTGTTATTCTGGTGGCGCTGGGTCAAAGAGGTGTGACCAAGAGTATCAGAGCCTGCAACACCTCTCTCTTCCTGCTACCTACCCTGTTTTTTAGCTACACCTCATGCAGCCCTATCTCTTTGACCCCACACATCCAAAAGAAAAGATGGTTTTTTTTTCCAGAAATAGCGTCACCAGGAAGCAAATGGACCCTGACACTAGGCATGAATTAAGTCACAGTGCAAAACGGTATCAGCAGTTTAATTAGGGTCAAGGTGGCTATAGATTTTGTTTTAAATATTTTACAATTACGTATTTCAGCTGTGGTAGCCATTTTGGATCTAATACATAAATTTCATATACGTTTGTATGGATCTAATACATAAATTTCATTTACGTTTGTATGCCATTCATACTGGTTCCATTACATACATACTGATACCATTCATTTTTCCTTTACAACTGCAGAGTGTGGCATTATACTGTGATTTTGGGGTGTTGGGTGCACCCAGGCATGCTCCCCCTAATGTCCCAGTGTCATTACGGAGATGTTTGCATCATTTAGGGAGGTTTGATGGGGGACTTGGTGACCTTCAAGTGGTCAAATTTTGATTTCCAAGTGCCTTTTACTGGGCTACTGAAACAGTATATACTGTATCAGGTGCCCTTAGTGGGCTACTGGAACAATATGTATAACGTGCCCTTAGTGGTGTTAAACAGGGACACTATAAGTCACTTGTACACACAGGGTACTGGAATGCATACACCTGTTGCTGATGCTGCTGTTATATCATCTATTTCTTAGCACTGAGAAGTGCTTTTGAGTCAGAGATTACTTCTTTACTTGATCTTAGCCCTGAAAAGGACTTTTGGGTTCTGTAGTAAGCCTGCCTAACCAAAACGCTACTAAAACCTCTCTCTCCCTGCTGCAAAATCTTTCCCTGGCTAGGTTGAAAGCTCATTTGAGGTCGAGAGGTGGGAGCCAAGTATTTAAGATTCGAGGTATTGTGGTTCAGCTATCCAATGAGGGTAGATGCTGTTTTCGCGCTGCGTGCGTACTCCCAGGGTCCCTCATGGTCTCCCTGCATGGTCATTGGATTAAAAAATGCGCCAACTGCGATGGGAGGGCTTTCGAATGTTTCCTGCATATTCGCCTCACTACTCGATTGAATTTGAATCTTTCGAATACCGCAATATTCGATCGAACACCTACTCGATCGAATGGTATTTGCTCATCTCTAGTACCTATCATTTGGTGCGGGTGGCAGAATATGCCACAAAAAACTGTGCATGCCTTCAGGCGCATGCAGCTCTGCATTTGCCTGCATTGTAAGTGTATGCAGCCAAAGGTATACAGCTCGAAATGATAGGTAACCTTTAAGGGGAGAGAAGGAAGGTTTGTCGTATCTAGTGTCTAATAAGGATCTTTCTTGAATTTGTGATTTAACTTTTTTTAAAGTATCTGGTCTTTTCCATTCTGGGGATTTTGTAAACAGATACACATAGGGATATAGACATAAGTGGCATATATAAGCTTTGTATTACTTTAATTCTTAAAAGGTGTTGTACACCTGAGGCTCTGTTTTGTCTAATTTTTAACCACAAACAATTATTTAACTTTTTTTTTTCTCTACGTATTATCAATGGTTGTGGTTGAATAAAGTTGGCCATGATACAGTGCTTGCCTGCCATGTACCTTTTTTTAGACAGCATATGGGTATGTTCTATTTTATTTTTTATTCATGTTTTATGTTTGTCAAAAGTGTGGAAATTATCCTGACAGCAAGAAGAATAAATAAAAGATAGGGTGATGCATAAATGGTGTTCTGAGTACAAAGATCACCATACAATGTTGGTTTATGTTGTGCTTGTCTTTGAAAATTTGTTTGCTTGTTTTACTTTTTTCTTTGACTTTGGCTTTAGATTTTAAGGTGACAGTTTAAAATGACAAACTCAAGGGTGAACAAATAGCCAAGTTCAGGGCAGAAAAACAGTATAAGGAAACTAATGCGTCTCAGCCAGAATTCTGGCTGAAAAAGTAGCGCACAAGACTTTCCTCCACATTTATTAATTATGCATTTAAAGGAGAAGTCGAGGATCTGTCATCTTTTTTCTAAACCGCCAAGGAGGAGCTGACCGAATATAACTACAGGCACTTACCCACCCACCCCCCGTTCCATTGCAGAGGTTCCCTGTTCTCTGCTCTGGTTCCCGTTGCTGTAGCCCCTTCCTGGTCTGAGCGGGGACCTGGGATGTGACTTGTCAGCCCCACTTAGCCAGTCAGTGCCTGTTGTTATGTTCATCCACCTCCTTCCTGGCTGTTTTTTTTAAAAAAAGGAAGGACCACAGACTTCTCTTTTAAGAAACCTTCCCGACACTTTTAGACAATTTTCTGTCAGACATTTAAAAAAAAAAAAGTGTGTGCTTTCTGTGAATACAGAGTGTGGCCTATGTTGCACCAAAAAATACAACAGAATCTGGCAGAAAATCCAGGCGGACTTCAAGCAAGGTAATAGCAGGTGTAAACTATGAGTAAACAGTCTTTAGGTGTGACAGATTTATTAAACAGCTTGCACCACATAAATCTGGCACATGTAAAGATTGTCTCACCTAAACAGTTTTATTAAATCTGGACCAACATGTTCCAAATAGCTGACCTTAGCAGAGGGGCTCTGTCGCTTCAATAAAGGGACTTGGTTTAATGTACCAGACAGTTTAAGCCAACTAATAGTCTAAATTTAGGCTAGACAATCTAAGGCTATGTTCACACAATGTCACAAAAAGGCAAAAGGCGCCCTCCTTTTCTATTTAAAAAGACGTCTGTGTTGGCACGATTTCTTTGACTTTAATGCAATGCATTGAAGTCAATAGAATGACGGACGTCACAGTGTATGAAATGACGGACTTTGTGCAGACGTCAAAATAATGATTGTCATTTATTTTCAGATGTCTTTTGCCAACAGCGTTTTTATACTAATAAATTCAATGGACTTTTCAATTAAGGACACAGCCAAAGGCCAATTAGTCCACCTAAACTAGAATAATGTACAAACAGCCATCAATGCACTTACAGGCAGCCTAACAGCTAAATTTTTAACTCAAAATGACAGACATAATTTTAAATGGAGTGGAAAAAATGGTGTGTGAACATAGCCTAAGAGTGTGACAGATTATTTACCACACAGTCAGTCACTGTGATAATTCTGGTGAATTCTTAGGCTAATCTAGGTTTATGCAATTGAATTAGATCTTACAACAATTGTTTGCCATGGTAAAGGGAGTTGGGTTCTTTTGGGATAATAATACACAATTACACATCAGATGAGAATATTGATAGTACTGTATTTTCCTGCTTCTTTGTAATCAGTATCTACAATAATAACAACAGTTATTATGTTCTGAACCAGGGCAGTTGAAATGATACACACTGGTTGGCTAAAGGCGGGTTCTCCCGAGTCTTTCACTAACACTTTGCAAAGCCCAGCCAAGCAACTCTTTAGCTACCCCGATGATCAAGCCAAGCTTGAGGGCAAAAAGATTCTGGCATTTAGTAAGACTCAATGTACAGTTTCTCATTGGTTAGAAGTCAATATAACTCTCTCAGACTCACATTCTGGTGAGGAAAAAGGAAGATGTGGCCCTTAAGATGTTTGCCATCCCCTGAGGGGAAATATTAGAAGGCGCCTTAGATTGGAATAGAAGCTCCTTGATTAACAGCTGTCTTTTCTGGGGTGTTGTTCCACATGACCCCCCACTGTGGTTTCAGTAGACTAGAACAAATGAGGGAGAGCTGAGCTGCTCCTCCACACTTCTAAACCTCTACACTTTATACTGATCAATAAATAACTCCACCCTCTACCCATCTTCCTCAGCTAGTCAGGGAACCACAGCACATGTCAGAGAACCAAAGCACAGTTGGAAATACACACAGTGGGACTTTGCAGTTCTATTTGTCCTTGCTCACCCAAAATCTAATCATTGCAGCCTGTGTGAAAGGATTAAAAAAAAAAATCGCAATTTAAACGATAATCGTTCTGTAAAATTGCAGGCAACAATTGAAAAATGGTTCATATGTTGTTGAACGTTGATTTAGATCTGAACCTAAAATTATCGTTAATTGCTCGCTAATCGTTAGCTGTAGTTCCACATTCGTTCGCTCAAGTTCCACATTTGTTCACTAATCGTTCAGTGTAATTGCACATTGTTCATTGTTTTGCTGGGATCAGATGGAGTAAACGAATAACGATCGTAACTAACGACCATTGTTCTGTGTAATATAGTGAATGATTTTAGGTTACTGATAAACAATCTTGTTTGCGATCGTTTATCCATAGTCGTTTATCATTAAAAATTGCTCCGTGTAATAGGACCCTAAAAATGAGATCTTTGCTGCGGACTAGGCATGAGATAAGAAAGGCTGGGTAGGGAGAATAATACTGGTGGAAAAGAGCTGTTGGCAAACTGATGCACTGATTTACTTTCCAGCCACACACCTATTGTTTGTGGTGTGACTTAAAGTGATACTATCAACCCTTTTACTCTCTCTCTCTCTCTTTTTTCATCGGTTAACAGTGTCACCTAGGCAGGGCCGTATTAACAGCTGCTGCTGCCCTAGGCACTAAACCTGAAGGCGCCCCATCTTGGGGAGCGTGGGCAAGACTGATTTTGGCCACATGCATTTCGCTACATTGTCTAAATCAGGTTTTTCATAGTTAACTGCCTAAAAGACAAACACATTTCCACATTGAATCAATGATTAGAGCCATCTGCATATTGTCTGAGGGAATTCTCACCACAGGATTGGTAGATTGGTAGGTAACAGCTCCAGTCATATCTGACCTGATCATACCTACCCCCCTACCCCCCTCAAAAAGACACCAGATTTTCTGGCAAGTCTGAATGGGAGGTGGGAGACTAAAAAAAAAAAAAAGTTGCTTCCTTCCCCCTGCTCCCTGGTGTTGCCCCCCTGCAAGGTGCTGCCCTAGGCACCGAACCACGGGTGCCTAGTGGTAAATACGGCCCTGCACCTAGGCGGGGCTTCATGGCAGTTGGGCTCCTTCTCCTGGGTGGGGATTAAACCCAACTGCCATAAAGCCCCACCTAGGTGACACTGTTAACTGATGACATTAAGCGTTTTTAGAGCAGAATGAAAACAACTGTTATATATGTGTATATCAACTGTGTAGCATGTACGTATACCAAGGTGGGTGTCAATATCACTTTAAATAATCCCTGGCTCTAGCTCTCTGCTTCTGTTCTACTTACCCCTTTGACTAGGGCTCTCGCTATCCACAAATAATGTTTTAGAGCCACTCACTGTTCCCTGGTCTTTTGATCCAGGCATCCTTCAGTCCCTCTTGACCTGTGTCTGTCTCTCTCCACTGCTCACTCTCAGTGTTCCAGGGTAAGAGCACTCCTGTATCCATGGCACATTGCCATAACACGCAGCTAGCATAAATGCATACCATTCTTTTTTTTTAAAGGTTTTACCATTTCTTAAACAGATTAGCATCTTTGCTACCATTGAGTATGCCTATAAGCATTTTACACTTATGGGTGATTGGGCTCACCAATCACAGAAGCATGCATCTTGATTAGTGATGAGCGAGCATGCTTGTCCGAGCTTGGTACTCGATCGAGTATTAGGGTACTCGATGGTACTCGTTACTCGAATGAGCATCTCGAGATACTCGAGAAAATCTCATCATCCTTTTCCTGTAAGTTTGGGCGCTATTTCTTAGCCAATAAACATGCAGGAGACTCTTTGGTACATCCTGCGATCACGTGGGACCCATACATGTTGATAGCAGCGATTGGTTGGCCAGATCAGATGACCCTGCCATATAAAACGCGCAGCCGGCAGTACTCGCTTCAGACGCATACTGTGAGAGATTAGGGACAGAGCTGCTGCTTCTCGATGGAGTGTCATTGTAAGATTTAGCATTCCAGTAGGCAGGGAATACAAGCAATACAAATAAACAGCCCTTTTAAGGGCTTCAAATCGTTTTTTTTATAGTATTACTACAGACTGCAGGCTGGGACTTGCAGTGCTACTACCGCGATTTAACCAGCATACTGTGGTGATCGGCTGCTGGCAGAAAGGGGACATTAGGTGTTTCATACAGACCCCTAAGAAGTGCTCGGTGTGCTCTTTTTTGATTTTTGGGCTGGTGGTGCTGCTGTACTACATTGGATTGCTGGGATTTGTAGTACACCTGCATAGAACTTCACTGCTCATTGTAAGGGGGTATCACAGAGTGTGTATCTAGTTCCAGCCACTACCAGATTGTAGTCAGAGAGTCAGAGAGTGTGTTTAGGTCCAGTCACTACCAGATTGTACCGTACAGCGCCCCCTAAACTAGTGGGTACTACACTGTATTGCTGGGATTTGTAGTACACCTTAATAAAACTTCACTGCTCATTGTAAGGGGGTATCACAGCGTGTATCTAGTTCCAGCCACTACCAGATTGTACCGTACAGTCCCCCTAAACTAGTGGGTACTACACTGTATTGCTGGGATTTTAAGTACACCTGCATAAAACGTTACTGCTCATTGTAAGGGGGTATCACAGAGTGTGTATATAGGTCCAGCCACTACCAGATTGTACCGTACAGCCCACCCTAAACAAGTGGATACAACACTGTATTGCGGGGATTTGTAGTACACCTGCATAAAACTTCACAGCACATTGTAAGGGGGTATCACAGAGTGTGTATCTAGGTCCAGCCACTATCAGATTGTACCGTACAGACCCCCCCCCTAAACTAGTGGGTACTACACTGTACTGCTGGGATTTGTAGTACACCTGCATAAAACTTCACTGTTCATTGTAAGGGGGTATCACAGAGTGTGTATCTAAGTCCAGCCACTAACACATTGTACCGTACAGCCCCCCAAAACTAGTGGGTACTACACTGTATTGCCGGGATTTGTAGTACACCTGCATAAAACTTCACTGCTCATTGTAAGGAGGCATTATAGAATGTATATCTAGGTCCAGCCACTATCACATTTTACCATGCAGCCCCCCCTAAACTAGTGGGTACTACACTGTATTGCTTGGATTTGTAGTACACTACCCCTCAAGTGATGATCCCTTTGCATGAGACAATTGCCAGATCCTCAAGGATCAAAGTCAAATTCAAAATCAAAACAGCGGTGGGGGGAGAGATGGTGAGTCACATGATGCAGGGAATGTTACCCCCAACTGCTGCAGTCAAATTGAAAATCAAAAGGGTGGTGGGGGTATAAGTTAGTAGTTACATTATGCAGCAAATGTTACCCCAACTGCTACAGTCAAATTGAAAATCGAAATGGTGCTGGGGGTAGAAGGCTACTTGTTGGCTACTGCTGGGCCTTTTCCTGGCATCCATATTGACTACTGATGTGCCTGCCCTTGCCTCCTTGTTGCTGGGCCTTAACTGGCATCCATGTTGACTACTGGTGTGCTTTCCCTTGCCTCCTTGTTGCTGGGCCTTAACTGGCATCCATGTTGACTACTGCTGTGCCTGCCCTTGCCTCCTTGTTGCTGGGCCTTAACTGGCATCCATGTTGACTACTGGTGTGCCTGCCCTTGCCTCCATGTTGGCTACTGCTGGGCCTTAACTGGCATCCATGTTGACTACTGGTGTGCCTGCCCTTGCCTCCTTGTTGGCTACTGCTGGGCCTTAACTGGCATCCGTGTTGACTACTGTAGTGCCTGTACTTGCCTCCTTGTTGGCTACTGCTGGGCCTTAACTGGCATCCATGTTGACTACTGGTGTGCCTGCCCTTGCCTCCTTGTTGCTGGGCCTTAACTGGAATCCATGTTGACTACTGGTGTGCCTGCCCTTGCCTCCTTGTATGCTACTGCTGGGCCTTAACTGGCATCCATGTTGACTACTGGTGTGCCTGCCCTTGCTTCCTTGTTGGCTGTCCACCCGGGGAATGCAGCTCAACATTAAGATTCTTGTTATCTCCTCTCCTCTTCCTCCTCTTCCTTCAATTCTCAGCCAACAGCCAATTCTTCTTCGCCATGCAGTGTCTGGCCTAATTATTGGGAGGCTCAATTGCTTCCGCACTTACTTCTAATGCTTCTCTGTGTCCTCACTGCCATGCTCTGATGTCACACTACGTCTGCGGAGGAGTGGGACTGGTTGCCGGGGTCCCGCCGATCGCGCCCCCGCCAACCAGCCAACTGTTTTATTTTATTTTTTTGTCTAGCCGTGGCCTTACCATCCCCCAGTCGAGAGGCTTTAGGTGTACCCTTGATGGTGACTGTTAGCTGGCCTGTCCACTAAATATCCCAGCCCCTGGACTCACTCCAATTTTTGGGTGGGCTCACTTGCTTCCTCACTTACTTTTAATGGTTCTCTGTGTGCTCAATGCCATGCAGTGTCTGGCCTAATTTTTGGGAGGCTCACTTGCCTCCTCATTCACTTTTAATGGTTCTCTGTGTGCTCATTGCCATGCTGTGTCTGGCCTAATTTTTGGGAGGCTCACTTGCTTCCTCATTCACTTTTAATGGTTCTCTGTGTGCTCACTGCCATGCTAGGTGTGGCCTAATTTTTGAAAGGCTGACTGGCTACCACTTCTACCTTGTTCACTCTGTCCTCACTCCCATGCTGTGACAGGCTAAATTTTTGGGTGGTCAATATGCCTACCTCTGTTTTAACCAGGCTGTTGCACAGAATTAGGCATAAGGTTGCCATTAGGCAGCCTCAGAGGTATGCATACATGCTGCCCCTGCTGTTTCCTGTCCATTTCCATTGTGTTTCCATCCATTTCTGAGGTTTACAGGTTTTTTACACAACCTTCCCTCCTGCAAAAATGCTCGAGTCTCCCACTGACTTTAATGGGGTTTGTTACTCGAAACGACCACTCGAGTATTGGGAGATATTAATTTCGAGTAACAAGCACCCGAGCATTTTAGTACTCGCTCATCACTAATCTTGATGTTTTCCTCTGGGAATGCTATTAGACTAGATTTTACAGACTAAATACAGTTGGAACAAAGTCTTGGTACAGATTGGATATTGGTTTCTATAATATTTTCCCCATATCTTTCATTTGGCTTATTACTACTATTTAGCAAAATACATAGAAAAACAGTTTTTGTATGTTGTCAATAACAATAACTCAAAGTTAAGGTATTGCCATTGTTAAACCATTGAAAAATGTCTTAGAGAAGGACGGACTAATTGAGAGTCATTATGGACTAAGCAAATATTGGAATTAGAGAATTCAGTATTCTTTGTCCTCACTCAGTTTACAAAGTATTAACTCAATTTTGCTCCATGGCACTTTGAATAGCAAGATGTCATTTAATAGTTAATACCATATTATTTCCTAAAATAATATATGTGCTGTATTATACAATGGGCTATTATGCTTTTAGGTAAATACCATGCCTGCCTACACACTTTATTATACTTCATCGTTGTCCTTTATTCTTTTATGGAAAATGTAAATAAAATCTTTACATACAGCAAAATGTAACATATTTCATTGCTTGGGTTTTACTTACTAAGCTGGTCTCCACTTACAGTTAATGTTTTTTTTTTTTAGCATAAAAAAAAAAATGCATTTTTTTCATTCAATTCCTCTTGGTCTTGGTGAACAAACTGCAAATAAATAAATAAAAATAGACAACTGGGTGACTTCAGAATGTGATTGTTAACCTTTTGAGGACCAAGACCAAAATGACCCAGTGGACCGCGCAAATTTTCATTTTGTGTTTTCGTTTTTTCCTCCTCCCCTTCTAAGAGCTATAGCACTTTCATTTTTCTATCTACAGGACCAAGTGGAGGCTTGTTTTTAACAGGAATAATTGTACTGTGTAATAGCATCTTTCATTCTACCATAACATGTATGACAGAACCCCAAAAATATTTTTTATGAAGATATAAATTGATGAAATCGTAAAAAAGAATGCAATATGGTAACATTTGGGGGGTTCCTGTTTCTACGTAATGTACTATATGGTAAGAGTAACATGATATCATTATTCTATAGATCAGCCCGAACACAACCATATGCAGGTTTATACAGATTCTCTAATGTTATAAATATTTTTTTTTATTAAATCCTTTTTTTTTTTTTTGCAATTGATTATTAATAGAGTAGCCCTATTGTGACGCTTATAATGGTTTTATTTCTTCACCTACAGGAATGTATTGGGCATTATTTTTTGCGCCATGATCTCTAGTTTTTATTAATACCATATCTGTGTAGCTCGGACGTTTGGATCACTTTTTAATAATATTTTAAATATATATTGTAACAAAAAATCGGTAATCCTGGCGCTTTTTTGCTCTTTTTGTTTACACCGTTTGCCGTTCACGATGATGATAGTTATATTTTAATAGATCGGACAATTACGCATGCTATGGTATATAATTTGTTTATTTATTTTTATATGTTTTATACATATAATGGAAAAGGGGGGTGATTTTAACTTTTATTGGGGAGGGGCTTTGGAGTACTTATAAAAACATTTTTTTTTTTTTTTTTTTTACACATTTTAAGTCCCCTTGGGGGACTTTTAACAGCAATTCTTATAGGCATTCTGCTCATTGAGCCTGCCTGTAAGGTAAGAGACCGAAACTTTATTCTATGTACCACCAGTTATGTGTGGAAACAATAAAGTTAATGACTTAAAATAACAGTGTTACAGTATAAGGCTAGGTTCACACTACGTATATTTCCGCGCATAGTGCGAACCGTGAATATACGCACGTAGTTTTGAGGTTGATGCATTCGCTTGAAAGTATACGATATACGGCACACAGTTCACACTATGTATGAACTTACGACCGGATCGTATACGCCGCCGTGAAAAATGAACAAGACCATTGTTTGAGGATGGAAATGTTCGAACTCACGGCCGTAGATCTCCACGCGGTCCTGTACGGAGTACTTATTTCAGTCAAATTGAACTTGATTTTTCAATCCAAAAGGTTCTGTGTGTTTTATTGGGCTGGGCGAAGATTTCCAAGTAAATGACCTGCTTCAGATCGCTTCGAAACAAGCTAGGGAAGCATAACTGTACTACGAGAGTATGTTCGCGGTGCGTACGCATCCGGCCGCATGTCGATTTTTCCAACATAGCCTAAGGCTGGGTTCACACTATGTATATTTCAGTCAGTATTATGGTCCTTATATTGCAACCAAAACCAGGAGTGGATTGAAAACACAAAAAGGCTCTGTTCACATAATGTTGAAATTGAGTGGATGGCCGTCATTTAATGGCAAATATTTGCTGTTATTTCAAAACAACGGCTGTTATATTGAAATAATGGCCATTATTTACTGTTATATGGCGGCCATCCACTCAATTTCAACATTGTGTGGACAGAGCCTTTCTGTGTTTTTAATCCACTCCTGGTTTTGGTTGCAATATGAGAACCACAACACTGACTGAAATATACGTAGTGCGAACCCAGCCCCACAATATTTTCTGGCCAATACCTTGCATGAACAGACAGTGCATGGGCAATAATGCACCCCAGGGCTGTGCCCCTATAGATTCTGTTTTTAGCGCATGTTTATGTATACCGAACACAGGGGTAGGAACCTTGGCTCTCCAGCTGCTTTAGCTTTGACTTTCGATGCATGATGGGAGTTGCAGTTTTGCACCAACTGGAGAGCCGCGGTTCCCTATCCATGCCCTAACAGCTAGACTATACTACTAAAATATAGACTAAGTACTGGAATATACACTGTATAATAGTATGCAGTTTCATAAAGAGTTTCATAAAGAGCATTGTTTGTGGTGCTTTGATCTCAATAGCATCAATGGGAGTTATACAAATTTACCAAAGGGGACCCATGATTTGCATCTATCAGACATTTAGGGCATATCATCTAGCTGACATTTTAGGCATATCCTATATATCCCAGATGGGAATGCCCCTTTCAAGGAGATGGCCGGGGCACTGACTTAAACAAAAAAAAAAAAATACTGGGGAGCAGCTGGGTGAACCAAACGATATGCACTTACCTTCAAACACTGAGATCTGATGTCCTACACTCTTGTCCCTGGTCCCGGGCCACTTCCTGGTCTAGAGAGGTGTCTTTGGACGTGATGTTCCATGCCCGCTCAGCCAGTCGGTGGCAGTAGCAGGGTGCTGCCTCTTTTAAAGATTGGAGTGGGGCTGACACGTTCCAGATCCCACCAGACCTAGAAGCGGCAAAGGACCGGGGACCAGAATGGAGGACAGTGGACCCCAGTGGGGAGGTAAGTGCATGTTGTTTTATTCACCCACTTCATCCCCAGGAGTTTAAAAAAAATTTGCCTGTACTTCTCCTTTAAGTGAAATCCCCACCAAGTAAATATACTATGTGAGTAAACTGTCCATTTCACAGTGAAATAATGATGTATAAGCAGGAATGACAATGGCAAAAAATGCAGTTAAGACAGAATCATTAATGATAATGAATTTAAAAATAGAGCTAACACATACAGTATACAGAGAAGAATGATCATTTAGCATCTAAACTGAGAGCTTTAGATATTTAAGGAGAATATTTATAAAAGTAATGCTGTGGGGAAAAAAAATTAAAGGTACTACTGAAGATGACAAAGCCACTTTAATTCTGCTTCTATTCACTTCTGACACATAGACTTCTAGAGGGCTATTTCGGTATGTAACAACAAAATAGATCCTCCAGGAAATGTGCACCATATCAGGGTTGAGATTGAGAAGAGCACAGTGTGTGATAGATGACTCTGGAGAAATGTTCCATTGATGTCGGGTGTAAATCCCAGCAGACACAGATACCACACTGTCCTGACTCTACACACTAGATTGACAGCTCCTGCCTGACTTGCTAAGTGCATAAAGCTGTCGAAAACTGAAGTGTCTGCCCCAGAGATTCACAGACTAAACAAGTGTAATACAAATCTTGGTGGAGTCAGATATTGTGTTGGTGCATTGCAGTGCCAATAATAATAATAATAATAATAATAATAATAATAATAATAATAATAATAATAATAATAAATGTTATCCTATAAATTTACAACATTTAAAATAGAAAAATTAGTTCAACCTATACACCAACCATACCCTTAACCATAGCTTAATAGTAGATGTTTCCTATGTTCCTTATTCAAAATGCTGAGGGTAGAAATAATATTCTGCACATTATTTTTATGATGTGTTCTAAATGGCTTTCTTGAGAGATATTTTATCGTACAAGTATTGGAAGTACTGAAAAGAGTAGTAAAGTTGTGGTCTTCAAGTAATATAAGACACTCTACTTTGAGTAATGCTTACCACAAGATCAAAACCAAGTCAATACATATAGTGTTGAATTCCGCTTCAGCCTGGACAGAATGGTTATAAATTATGAACCATTAAATGAGAAATAAAAAAATATTGGCTTGTCACACACATCCCATTTCACTGAGCTTTACTAAGAATATCACAATAGAAAATATATATTAAAAAAAATATAAAATGCTTGAGTTACATTATTATAGACAGGAAAGACTGGTGAAAACATGCTGGATCCTGACATCATCTGATCCCTTCTGTACTGCGGTTTCTGTTGGCAAATCTTCTGTCTTTCAGAACATATTACATAATCAGAAACATTCAATATCTCGCCATTCAAGGAGTGATTGATTCTTTACATTGGGTGAATAATTACACTGGGTTTGGCCAACTTACAGTATGTCAGTATTGACCACTTCTGTTTTTCCATGTTATCAATCATTGCGCACAATCTGCAAGAACAATCAATTAAACTATCTGTGAACTGTGGCGATCTGCATATAGCTGATTGGTCAGGCTGAAGAAGAAGATGTAGATTATTTTGATTGTGTTGTTGGCGTCTGACATGGTTGTTTGGCTTTTTTAAGTGTTTATGAAAACATTCTTTGGGGTAGCTAAATAATATGTTTTAAATATCCTATTATTTTGTCAAAATGTTCAAGCAGAATTTTTTTTCTTAAAAATACAAATTTTCTATCTCTTCCCTTTATGCCAGCACATCCCCCCTCCCTTTCACCTCCTGTTGCTTAAAGGAAATATGACATGTAGGTCTGTAAAAGCAAACACTTGATTACTCAGACATCAAATGATTCCTACAAAGAAAAGCTTGTGGTGGTTTTTTAATGACATTTCACAAGGAAATAAATCAATTTAAACTGTCTTAAATTGCAGATTAAAAGGGGTCATTTAATGTAGCTTTATTTATGTGATTTCTTTTTCCTATTGTGAGGACCTCAGAACGGACCTGTTGCTCAGCGCTCATAGCTGCTGAACTCTTGTGACAAGATAACTGTTCAAATTTCTTTTTTTTTTTTTTGCCTATGCTCCTACTTATCCGAATCAAATGCTGCCGAGCTAGAAATGCATGTAAAACTTTCAGTGGTTGTGACAGACGAAGGAGGTTACCAAATGTGCATGACAATTAAGAAGCTGGGCACATTGACACACAGATATGAAAATAGAAAAACATTTTTCCTATTACAGTTTGGAGCAACAATTAGAATGAGCTTCTAACGCGACAGATCGCCTCAGGCTACAGGAAAATGACAGACACTGCAAATTGGTTGCCGGTTCACTCCTAATTAACAGGAAAGACTTACTTTTCCATATACTTCCACTTACTTAAAGTCAGTCATAATAGGTGGCTCATGTAACATTCTGCAGAGATTGGAACAAAAATATCTCTATCTGTTTTACAATCAACATTTGAGCCTTTTTATTGAAGTGTTTTGTTTACAGGTTGTATAGGAGCTATGTTTCTACACGTAGGAAATATATTGGGAACAGTGAATAAATAGTGGCTGCTAAACAACTCGAAAAAAAATAATGAGCCAACTTTTTTACATTTTAGTGATAATTATTGTACATATCTGAGCTAACCAGAATAAGATACAGTACAGCAAAGACTATGAAATAAGTGCATAAGTGGCTACTAGGGGGACCTAGCAGGGGCTAGGGTCACATAACTCACGTGGCACAGTGGCCTAGTCGCTCAATTGCTATTGGCCTAGCGGCAATCTACCTGGTGGGACACATCCTATACCTACTCCAGACAACTGAAGGCAGGAAGATCGCTGGTTTACTATAGCTTTATACAGTACCTTGAAATGCTGAATTTGTCTGGTTTGTGACTTTTTTGTGCAGCATTTGGGCTGGTTAGCCTGCATTAGTGGAGGTTAGACGCATCGGTTGTCATTGTTTGAATTTTTATTGTGTGAATGTTAAAAGAGAAGTTTTATATTTTCTGTGATTATTGCACTTTGAGGGTTTCCTACTACCAGTCTGCTTTTCGTCTTTATTTGTTAATATTTAAAATAAAAAAAGTTACTTAAGGGGAACCTCCCATACTGTACCTCACAAGTAAGGCTGGTGGAAGAAGGGATGGGGGTCACCCCCAATGACAAGTTCTCTTTAATTACATAATAATGAATAATACATTAGGCATTATCAATAAATATAAAACATGAACATTATGAACTACACTACATGACATGGGGAGACAGTAAAAAAAAAGGGGAGGGGGGAGGATAATGGAAAGAGTTAAAGGGAAACCTCCAGGATAATTGCTGATGTAAGCAGTGTCAGTGATGATGATCTATCATTTAATATACTAAATTAGCTAAATGTAGACATTATTCTAGATAAATTGATATGAATATAAACAAGGCTCTGGGCCAAGATGAATTGCACCGAAAAGTACCTAAATAACTTAGTTCATTTATTTCTCTACTTCTGTTCATAATATGTAGAGATTCTCTGGTGATTGTCAAGGTCTTCCTGAGGTACTTACAGACCCCAAAGCTTAACATCTGCTGTTGGAAAACTACTTTATAGACTATATACAGTATATGTGACCAGAAAGTAAAGCAAGTAATAGTTAGCATGGTTTTATTAGGAACAGAAGTTGTCAAACTAAATAAGTTTTTTTTTATGAAGTGGCAATTAGAAGATTGTCGGGAGATGTTGATTTTAATGAAGTGGCAACTTGAAGATTGGCAGATGGGTGGTGGTGGACAGAGTATTTGGACTTTTTCAAAAGCATTTGATTTGAAAACCTATATGTTTGGAAATACTAGAGAGGCGGTAAATGTTTTCTACTCTTAATGGTTGTAGATGTTTTATCCCAAGTTTCACATCTGGGACTGGGTTTCTATTTAATTTATTAATTAATTAACAGTTTCTATTTTCGCAGTTGACACCAGGCCATGAAGTAAGAGTACTTGATGGAATATTTTAAATAAATTACAAGCTGACTTGTCATGTATTAAAAGAGTTATAGATTAATTGGACATAGACATAATGGGGGAGATTTATCAAATGGGTGTAGAATTTGCTCAGTTGCCCCTAGCAAACAATCAGATTCCACCTTTCATTTTCCAAACAATCTGGGAGAAAAGAAAAGTGGAATCTAATTGGTTGCTAGGGGCAACTGAGCCTGTTCTACTTTACACCAGTTTGATAAATCTCCCCAATTATTACTATTTTACAAACCATTTGTGCAACCATATCTGAAGTTTAATATAGGCGTAGAGTATATAAAGCAGCAACATTAAACAAGAATATATACAACTGGTGGCTCCAGGTGACTAGATATCAAAAACAGGCTTCAGAGGTCTAAGGACTAACAGTAAAAGGAGGAGGAACAGCCAAAAGCTGTAGAATAAAGAGCTGAGCCATCATTGGGATTGCAGTGCAACAAGTCCTTTATTGCATTATTTCATCAATGCAGGGAGGAGGAGGTGTTGAAGGTGCATCCTCACTGACAATGATCATTTTAGGTCTATTCCCTTCTTCTGGTCAGTGGACCACTTATCTGAAGTATGCTGTTCAGTTCTTCAGTGCTTGGTTTAGAGAAAGTTTGGCCTGAATTTTGAAAAAAGTACAAAGATGGTCAACTAAAGGAATAAAGGCCAGGGAAGATATTTAGTCTTGAGAAGAAACATCTAAGAGGAAAGGGAATTTGTCAGCATTTTAGTGGTAGCAAAACTGTTAACAGCCCTAAATAGTAATCAGGCAGATTACTGCACACATTCAGTACCTTTGTTCTGGGTCATGTGCATTACTGAAGAAACTGTGTTTTAATAAGAGTCAAACGGGTGGGATCTCTCCCTGAGCTCACTATAATGGGCATATTCACAACCCCGTCTCTTACCAATAATTGATCCCTTTAGCAGTTTTCTAAAAGGAAGCCAGACCGGTTAACTATTGGTGAGAGGACTGGGCAAAGATGCTCCCATTCAGTAAGCTCATGGGAAGAAACCACCTCCCTTACTCTTCAGCAGCTATGTCTGTTACATTAAAACAGTTTTTTGTCAGTCATTAACCCCTTCCCGCAAAAATGGGATAATTAGCCATTCAGTCAAAGCTGACAGCTGCGTTTAACCCCTAGACGACCCTGGACGTAGGGTTACATCATGGAAGTCTGTCCCCAGACGACCCATGACGTAACTCTACGTCCTGGGTGTTTCTCTCGCTATGAAGCGTGCTCCGGAGCGGAGCGCGCTTCATAGGAGGTGGGGGCCGGCTGCAGTGAGCAGCCGGGAACTCACCGGTAATGACACGCTGCAGCGATCGCGCTGCCGCGTGTCATTAACCCCTTAAACGCCGCGATCGCGGCCGACCGCGGCGTTTAAGTGTAAGTGACAGGGGGAGTCCCCTGTCACCTACCGATCGGGACCCCCGCAGTGTGACTGTGGGGGTCCCGATCATTAAAACGAACCGCCGGAGGTCTCTCACCTGCCTCCGTGCGGTCCAATCGGCGATCTGCTACACTGAGCCGGCACAGGCAGGCTCAATGAGCAGATCGCCGATAACAATGATCAATGCTATGCCTATGGCATAGCAATCATCAGTGTAGAAATCAAACTAGTGTATGTAAAAGTCCCCCAAAGGGACTTCAAATGTGTAAAAAAAAAAAAGTTCAAAACACTATTACACTACCCCAAAGCCCCTCCCCCAATAAAAGTTGAAATCACCCCCCTTTCCTATTATATAAATAAAACATATAAAAATAAATAAATAAATAACATATAATATACCGTAGCGTGCGTAATTGTCCGATCTATTAAAATATAACAAGCGTCATTGTGATCGGTGAACGGCGTTTACGAAAAGAGGGAAAAAAGTGCGCGGAATACCGATTTTATGTTACATTATATATATTTAAAAAAATCTATAAAAAGTGATCAAAACGTCCGATCTTCACAAATATAGTATTAATAAAAACTAGAGATCATGGCGGAAAAAATGAAACCCCATACAGCCCCGTAGGTGAAAAAATAAAACCGTTATAAGCGTCACAATAGGCCCATTTTATTTATAATTAATTGCCAAAAAAAAGGATTTCATAAAAAAAATACATATATAACATTAGAGAATCTGTGTAACCTGCATATGGTTGTGTTCGGTCTGACCTATAGAATAATAGTATCATGTCGCTGTTACCATATAGTGTATTACGTAGACACAGGAACTCCCAAACGTTACCATATTGCATTCTTTTTTTCGATTTCACCTATTTATATCTTCATAAATAATATATTTGGAATTCCATCATACATGTTATGGTAAAATGAATGACGCCATTACAAAGTACAACTATTCCTGTAAAAAACAAGCACTTACATGGCTTGTAGATAGAAAACTGAGAGTGCTAGAGCTCTTAGAAAGGGGGGAGGGAAAAACGAAAACACTAAGATCAAAATTTGCGCGGTCCACTGGGTCATTTTGGGCCTGGTCATCAAAGGGTTAAATGGCTGTTAAAAGCCATCTCTAGTGTCTAGTGGGGGATGCAATTGCGGAGGGGCTATCCCTTCATCTTACCCCGCCAGGCCTCAGCGTCGCAATGGCATTGATTATGGGTCAGTGATAGATTGCAGTGGGCTGCTAAACAACACAAATAAAATTAATAAACCAACTTTTTTACATTTTAGTGATAATTATCGTACATATTTGAGCTAGCCAGAATAAGATACAGTACAGCAAAGGCTGTGAAATAAAGTGCATAAGTGGCTACTAGGGGGACCTAGCAGTGGCTAGGGTCACATAACTCACGTGGCACAGTGGCCTAGTTGCTTAATTGCTATTGGCCTAGCGGCAATATGCTTGTTGCCACACACCATCTACCTGGAGGGACACATCCTATACCTACTCCAGAGAACTGAAGGCGGGAAGATCGCTGGTTTACCATAGCTCTGTACAGTACCTTTAGATGTTTCGTTTGTACCCCGCCAGACCTCAGCGTCGCAATGGTGTTGATTATGGGTCAGTGATAGATTGCAGTGGGCACCAGCATCCAAAAGCAATCCAGCACTGATCTAATGAATCAGTGTTGTATAAGTATACTGCACTGATCTCTATGAAAGATCAATGCAGAAATAAAAAAATAAAAAAAGTCTCCCAGGGGACTAAGTTAAAGTGTGAGAAAAAAAAGTTTTATCATTAATACAAACATTCCTCCCCTAAAAAAACTTTAAATCACCTCCAATTTTATAAATATAACTAAATAAATAAACAAACATATTTTGTATTACTGATGCATAATAGTCCAAACTATTAAATTATCACATTTCTGATTTTGCACGGTAAATGACATAAGCCCCAAAACCCAGTGCAAATTGCAGATTTTTTTTGTCAAATTAAATCATTAAGATAATACTGTGTGCCAGTTTTACCATAGGGCAAATATAGCATAAGCTATGTTCACACAACATCAAAACGTAACAACCAGATTTAACTGACTGCAATCGCAATGCATTGAAGTCAGTGAGAAGACAGACGTCCAATGCACACAATGTATTGATTAACCTCTTAAGGACATATGACGTACCCGTACGTCATATATCCTCATTAGCACTTCAAAGCGGGGACGCGCGGCGACCCCGCTTTGAAGCGCCGCAGTCCCGGGTGCCGCGTGTAGCCCGGGACCGCCGCTATTAGCGGGCACGGTCTGATCGCCGTGCCCGCTAATTAGCTAATCGGAGGCAGCTGATTACCGGAGGCAACCGTTCCCTGGTGTCTAGTGGGGGAGAGACAACGTCCTGGAGGAGCGATCTCCCTGTCTGATGCCGGCCGGGGACTCGTCCAAGATGGCGCCGTCCCCAGCTCGGCACTCGTTTACTTCCGGCTGCAGCATATCTATGCTGCAGAGATCTCAATGAGAGATCAAAGTATATATGCTAGAAGTCCGCTAGGGGGGGCTTCTAGTATATGTGTAAAAAAAAAAAAAAAAAGTGTTGTTTATAGTAAAAGCCCCCTCCCCTAATAAAAGTCTGAATCACCCCCCTTTTCCCAGGTTTTAAATAAAAGTAAACAAATAAATAAATAAACATGTTTGGTATCGCCGCGTGCGTAATCGCCCGAACTATTAATTAATCACATTCCTGATTTTGCATGGTAAAGGCGTCAGCGCAAAAAAATCCCAAAGTGCAAAATTGCGCATTTTTGGTCGCATCAAATCCAGAAAAAAATTTAATAAAAAGCGATCAAAAAGTCGTATATGTGCAATCAAGGTACCGATAGAAAGAACACATCATGGCGCAAAAAAGGACACCTGACACAGCCCCATAGATCAAAGGATAAAAGTGCTATAAGCCTGGGAATGAAGCGATTTTAAGGAACGTATATTTGTTAACAATGGTTTGAATTTTTACAGGCCATCAGATACAATATAAGTTATACATGTTAGATATCGTTTTAATCGTAACGACTTGTGGAACATGAATAACAAGTCAGTTTTACCCCAGGGCGAATGGTGTAAAAACACAGTTCCCCCAAATAAAAGAAATGCGTTGTTTTTTTTTTTCAATTTCACCACACTTTGAATTTTTTTCTGGTTTTTTAGTGTACCAAATGCAAAAATTCAGCCTGTCATTGCAAAGTACAATAAGTGACGCAAAAAATAAGGGCTCATATGGGTTTCTAGGTGGAAAAATGCAAGTGCTATGGCCTTTTAAACACAAGGAGGAAAAACCGAAAACGCAAAAACTAAAATGGGCCCCGTCCTTAAGGGGTTAACAGACGTTTTTGCCACGGCCGTCAAAATAATAAACCTGATCATTATTTTCGGAGGTCTTTAGCAAACAGCAAACATTTTTTATTAGTAGTTCACACACAGTATTTCTTTTGTCACCGTTCTTTCTCAGTTTTTACGATTAAATTCAATGAACTTTTCAATTAAGCCAACTTAAAGTCCAATTAGTAACCCCAAACTAGAATAATAAACCAACAGCTATCATTGTACTAAGCGGAGGCCGGACAGCTAAATGATGTCCGGTATTTTAGACTCAAAATAACGGACGTCATTTTAAACTGAGCTCAAAAGACGTTGAGTGAACATAGCCATAGGGTGTAAACACGAAACTCCCCAAAATTAAAACAAATTGCTTTTTTCACCACGCAAATAATGTTTTTGGTTTTACTGCATATAGAAAAATTGCAAAGAATAATTGGTGTCACAAAAAATAAGTGCTCATGTAGGTTTGTAGGTGAAAAAATGTAAGTGCTATGGCCTTTTAAACATTAGGAGGAAAAAATATGTAAGCAATTTTGTTTACTTATTTACTTTTTTTGTTTGTTTGTTTTTTTATCTTGCTGTAATACAAAGCTGAACTTACCAGAAATCCAGGTCCAGTCTCCTGAAGGCAGATTTTCGGACCTGTGCTGGTGTAAATAAACAGACTAAACACAGGAATTCCGGCCAGTACAGCGAGTCTCGGCTCAATTTGTCCATCAATCACATGACTGCCTTCTCTCTGTGAGCGCTCAGATGGCCTGGGATACACTGGCCTTCCTGTTACCTAACTGTTTCTTGTTTTGTTTTTTGTTTTTAAGAAAAAAGCGTCAGAAAACAGAAAGTGCTGTGTTTTCCATGATAACAAAAAAATAATAATAATAATGAATGTATATTGCAAACTTGCTTTATATTAGAACTACTGTTGATTTAGATTTTGAAAGATCGACAGCAGCAGATCGCTGCTATCAGAGTCGCTTGTTTTTCAACATGTTTGAACATGAACGATGTCAGCTGATCGTTGCCCTCTATTCCACGGGACGATTATTGGCCGTAATGGCCAATATCGGCCGAATACGGCCCATAATCATTCCGTGGAATAGGGCCTTTGAGCTGTCTGAATAAAAAATAAAATAAAAAATGTTTACTTTCCAGCATTGACAAGCTTTTTTTTTTTTTTTTACCATAAAAACCCTAGTAAGACTTCAGTAGCTGGCTGCAATAGGAAGGCTTCAGAAAAGGCTTAGATTATGTTTTTCAGAGATAACATTATGTTATGTTATGATAAATGTTGATCCAATTTAGTCCCCACCCCGGAGGAAAGAGGAAATAATTGCTATTTAGGGCAGATTGGTTTGTGGGTTTCTTACCTTATTCTTGATCAGTAGTGGGAAACATTCCCCCTACCCCATGTCCTCGATTGAACTTCAATGACTTTTGCCTTTCTACAACCATAACTAGGGATATTTTAATGCCATTGTTTTGTTGTTAATATATAAAACCTTTTACAAAGTGCAACAACATGGTTTGAAATGTGGCCAGATGATTATAACAGCTGGTACATATCCAGCGCTAAGCACTTGTACAAAATGAAATTGTTGCCAAAAAAACTTTGACTTTTCTTCCAATATAAGTTTTCCAACAAATACAAATTATGTCTTTACATTTGTGTACAGAATGAGTTTTTTTTAACACAGCATCCACCAAGAAAGCTAAAGTTTATATAGCCCATAAACTTATGTAATTAAAACATTAAATTGTGCAAATGTAGAACATCAAGTGAAGGCAGTCCCTATGTCCCTTATTTCTGGGCCTCATTTCAGGCATAAAACAGACAATAAGCTATAGCCACGTTTATATTTCTAAGGTTTGCTAAAAGACTTATAGTTGGCAATGTGGTCTAGTAACCTTCATTATGTTGACATACAATAAAGCTATTACACAATACTTTCATATAAGTTGTCAACAAATCATCTGTCGCATAAAAAATGCAATGGAATGTTCAGTATAAATTAAGAGGGTTTTTTATACGAGACTGGAGCTGCAGTAAAAATAACAAAGCAGTACACTACAATTGCCTGGCCTGCTCCCCCGAAACTGATGCACCCCTAAGCACCTACCCTCTGCTTTGTTCCTCTTTTATCTCCTTTCTGTGATGTGCCATCCTAATATTAATGGCCAAGCCAGCACAGTGATTGGCTAAACAGGCAGTTCCTTCCCCCATGGTACGTCACAGAGAGGAGAAAAGAGAGGACAGCAGCAAAGACTAAACACATGGGAATGTGGCAAAGCAGGAGAGGGTCAACTTATTGTAGTAAGAGACAAAGATAAATAGAACAAAGAAGGTGTCCCTACAGTGTCTATTAAGACAGACAAAATAAAAGAAAAATGACTATTGTGGTAAGTATAGATTAAACTTTTAAAATTAAAGTTTATTACTGTGTTTTCATTCAAAAAACACTTTCTGGTCAGGTGCCATATATGGTTCATAGGTATAGAAAAGATGTGTCAGATCACTGGGCCCTACTTTTCCCCTGCCTGTTTATCTAAAAGACTGCCTGGTGTGGGTGTCCCCTTCCAACCAGGCAGGGCTCACCCTAATCTCATAATTAAATTACCTAGTTTTGGTGTGTTTTTAGGTTAGGGTGTAGTGGGTGTGGCCTATGTATGTGATACAATTCTGAGAAAGGTAAGTGTCCTTTATGGAGTAATATGCCAATCTACTTGGTCCCTGTGAATTAGTTGAGACCTGAAGTCATTTCCCAACGCGCTTCTCCCAGATGATAAAACTGGGCTTATCAGGGGATAGACAAGTCAAAGTCCTCCAGTCTGTAGTAACGTTGCTTCTCAGGTCACTATTATGTTTGTGATCCTTGTCCTCCCGTTATAGAGGTAAGTAGTGCTGAGGTGTATGCAGGCAAAAAGATGCGTGGCTGGATATCCAGGAGAAGAAAGTGTGTCCTCCAAAAGAATGGAATTAGTTGATGATGAGGGTGTTTGTAGGTATACAGATTGTCAATATAAACCACATATGTGGTATTAGAGTCAGGGTACGTATAGAGTATACAAAGAGTCTCTTTGGACTTGATGTAGACTGTGGAGCCTTTGAATATCCTGTGTGCATCACAGGTTCTCCAGGTATAAGTACATGTTAGTGTAGTCCAATTGTTGATAATGGAGAGTTTATTGATTGCAACAGGATGAGGCTAGATAAAGTCTAAGCTAGTGTGTCCCCATGCAGGAGAGGGATGTTAGCAGTGTTACTGTCCCTGGTCACTCTAGTGCTGTCAGGTCTGGTGTCCTGAGTCTGTATATGCTGTGGCGTCATGTCTGGATGTGCCGGGCCAAGATTATATCATCTTGGCCCGGGGCATTGGGAAATGACTTCAGGTCTCAGCTAATCCATGGCGACCAAGGGGATTGGCATATTACTCCATAAAGGACCCGTACCTTTCTCAGAATGGTATCTCGTATATAGGCCACACCCACTACACCCTAACCTAAAAATACACCAAAACTAGGTGATTTAATTAGGAGATTAGGGTGAGCCCCACCTGGTTGGAAGGGGACGCCCACACCGGACAGTCTTTTAGATAGACAGGCAGGGGCAAAGTAGGCCCAGTGATCTGACACATTTTTTTCAGTACCTATAAACCATATCTGACCAGACTAGAAAGTCTTTTTTTTTTTTTTATAAAAACACAGTAATAAAAGCTAAGTTTTAACCCCTTAACGACAAAGGGTGTACATTTACGCCCTGTTTTCGGTAAGAGCGTTCAGAACGTGGCCCCCTCGGTGACCCCGCTCTGAATCGCCGCAATCCCGGGTGCCGCATGTAGCCCGGGACCGCGGCTATTAGCGGGCATGGTGCAATCGCCATGCTCACTAATCAGGTAATCAGATGCAGCTGTCAAAATTTACAGCTGCATCCGATTACCGTATGCAGCCGGTCCCTGGTGTCTAGTGGAGGAGATCGACATTGTCCCGGAGGAGCGATCTCCATGTTTGGTGCCAGCCGGGGTCTCCGCCAAAATGGTGCTGATCCCGGCTCGGCACTCGTTTTTTTTTGGCTGCAGCAGCCGAAAGCAAACGATTGCCGATCTCATTGATCTATGCTGCATATCTATGCAGCATAGATCTCAATGAGAGATCAGTGCACTTATACTAGAGGCTTCTAGTATTAGTGTAAAAGTAAAAAAAAAGTGATGTTTTCAATCAAAAGCCCCCTCCCCTAATAAAAGTCTGAATCACCCCCCTTTTCCCATGTAATAAATAAACGTAAGCAAATAAATGAACATATTTGCTATCGCCGTGTGCGTAATCACCCATACTATTAATTTATCCCATTCCAGTTCTCGCACGGTAAACGGCGTAGGCGCAAAAAAAATCCCAAAGCGCAAAATTGCGCATTTTTGGTTGCATCAAATCCAGAAAAGTTGTAATAAAAAGCGATCAAAAAGTCACATATGCACAATTAAGGTATCGATAGAAAGTACACATCATGGCGCAAAAAAGGACACCTGACACAGCCCCATAGACCAAAGGATAAAAGTGCATGGGAATGGAGCGATTTTAAGAAACATATATTTGTTAACAATGGTTTGAATTTTTTACAGGCCATCACATAAAATTAAAGTTATACATGTTACATATCGTTTTAATCAGAACGACTTGAGGAACATATATAACAAGTCAGTTTTACCCCAGGGCAAATGGCAAAAACAAATGGTAAAAACAAATACCCCCCAAATATACAAAATGCATTTTTTTTTTTTTTTTTCAATTTCACCATGCATTTTTTTTTTTCTGGTTTTCCAGTGTACTTTATGAGAAAAATCTGCCTCCCCTTGTGAAGTACAATTAGTGGCGCAAAAAATAAGGGCTCGTGGTTTCTAGGTGGAAAAAGTGCTATGGCCTTTTAAGCACAAGGAGGAAAAAACAAAAGCGCAAAAATTGAAATTGTCTCTGTCCTTACGGGGTAAACTATACTTACCTGTCAACCACAGTAATAATTTTTAGTTTTATTTCTTCAAGGCAGGAGAGTGGACTAGAAACGTACAACATTGTTGTTGTCACTGCAGTCCAATTGGGGGGGGGACCTCTCTGCCTAGAAAAACCATTCATAAAAAGCTTTTAATCTAGTATATTAGTCACTGCTGTATGGTGTTTAAATGGAAGATATCACCACTACAGAAACCGCTAGGTTATTTTCTATAAATGTTTGTTTGTTTGTTTATTTATTTATTTATTCAACTAACAACTTCTACACTGGATTAGGTTGTTTTTAAAAAAAATAGAGGTCATTTACAGTACAAATCCATATAACTTTTTGGCACTTTTTTCACTTTAACATTACTACAGACATATTTGTTATTGATAATTTCCCCTGTAACTGCAGCTGATATATCGGCCTCAGGGAGACAGAGCCCTTTGATACTCTTTAAAGGGTTGATCTACAGCCTGACAATCACACGATCACCCGGATGTGGCAAAGTAAGCCTTGTGGGTGTCTATTGTTCTGTGTTCACATTTAGTACTGCATATTTAGTCATCAAAGACTGGAAAGTATTAAACCATATCTGCCTTCTCTTTGGAGATACTGTCAGTTGCTGACAGCTGACACTCTTCCCATCCTTCCATACTACTAAAAACTTTCTAATGATCGCAAAAAATACAGATTGCTACAGTGGAACTTAATTGGTGTAAATGAATAAACAGGAGGACATCACACTCTCCATTTTCACCCTACTGAATTACATTACATGAATTACCTACTGTACAAAATGACACAACAAGCTGAGAAGTCAGGCGCAGAAAGAGTACAAAGCACAAGAATGAAAGTCTGAGGAGAAAGGTTAGAAGTACGGAGGACAAAGTTCTGCTCAAAAAGGGACCTGATTTTTGGGGTGATTTAAAACCACAAATGGAACGATAATATTAGCCAATGGTTATTGCTACCCATGAACTCCAAGCCTTACTAGTCAATCAAGTTGCTGCCATTTATATTGATGAGACTCCAGTCATTACTTAGTGAATTACTTGCTCTCCTTATAGGGGTAAAGAATATTTAACCCTTGAAATTAATTAGAAATACTTGGCATGTTTGGCACATTAGAGACATTTAGTATAAATAGTACAAGTGGAAACAATAGGCGTGAAAACAGGTTGCAGGTTCTGTTTCCCAAAGAGAGCTTAAACAAAGCTGGGACCTTAATGAATATTTATGGGAAATATTGCCACATTCCCCTTCCAATAATTTTGATAATTCTTCTAAAAGAACCAACTAGTGTTGAGCGGACTTGCTGAGCTGTTTGGGTTTGGTAAAGTTCTCCACACCTGAACTAGTGGCTGGAGAAGTTGGATGCCACCCTAGGGCTGCCAGGAAAATATTGCTACAACCTATGGATGTATCCATGTTTTCCAGGACTTCCTAGGGCAGAATCCAACTGCAGCCATTGGCACTTGACAAGAGTTTGGGTTTGGAGGATAATAAGGAATTCGAACAGTTTGGCAAGTCTGCTCAACACTAGAGCTAAACTTTTATTTTTAGTTATTTTGATCAATCTTTTAATCGTCCATGATGTCCTTATATCAGCTATTTCATGTTCAGGCAAACCATCTAATAGGTAAATTAGAACACTTTTTTCTAAAAAATGTTTTTTGTTAAAATACAAATTTTAAGTCCAGTGTTTTCATTTATAGACAGGTAATAATTAAAGCAATGATTTGATTGCTATAGATAGAGATGAGGGAACCGGGTTCGGGTTCGAGTTGATCCGAACTCAAACGTTCGGTATTTGATTAGCGGGGGCTGCTGAACTTGGATAAAGCTCCAAGGTTGTCTGGAAAACATGGAAACAGCCGATGACTATATCCATGATTTCCACATAGCCTTAGGGCTTTATCCAAGTTCAGCAGCCACCGCTAATCAAATGCCAAAAGTTCGGGTTCGGATCGACTCGAGCATGCTCAAGGTTCGCTCATCTATAGCTATAGATAATACCTATATTTTTTGCTTGCCTTTCACCGAGCATTGTTTTACAGTAGTTAGGGACAGACAATGGGGGACATGTATCAAAAGGTGAAAATGCCTTTTTTTGGCACAGATTGGCAGATTGGCGTAAAAATATTCGCAAAGGGTATTTTTGCGAATATTTTATTCGCATCTGCCCCATCTGCGCCACCTTTACCAGTGGGGTGGATAAGGGGCGGAGAGGGGGTGCGGCAGCACGCAGAGAGGTGCGGCCTCTGCGTGCACCGCATTTATAATTTTTCTGGCGGAAAAATTACACTGAAACCTACGCCAGCTCTGAGCTAAATTTTCGCACAGAGAGGCTCCGTGCGATCGGGATTTATTTGGGGGCAATGCACCTCTACATAAATACCCTGAGCTCCGGAGCTGTGGGGACATTTGTAAGCCCGGCATAAAAAAAACCCGTTGTACTTATTGTATATTTCCATCTCTAAATTTTACCCTCAATATATGGAGTGCTTTGTACATTCTCTATGGGGCAGCTGAATTCGGCAGTGTCCCAAAATGAATGTAAATAAAACAGTGGCCAAGCACACAAAGTTTGCTCTGTTTATTCCGGGGACAATTCTGTCCCTGTTTTTAAAGGGGTTGTCCAGCGCTACAAAAACATGGCCACTTTTCCCCCTCTCTTGTCTCCAGTTCAGGTGCAGTTTGCAATTAAGCTCCATTTACTTCAATGGAACTGAGTTTCAAAACCCCACCCAAACTGGAGACAACAGTAGAGGGAAAGTGGCCATGTGTTTGTAGCGCTGGATAACCTCTTTAAGGATAAAAGGTGGTCTCAGCAATTATAGTCCAACTGTTGCCTTTGATGTTTTGATGGGAATACCTCTTTAAAGTTTTTTTTTGCTTTTGGCTGGTGTATATATAGCTAGTTAACTTGATGTGCCCTACAAGTATAACAATGTTAATTGAGATGGGAATACCCCTTTAACTTTTACCTTATATGGGTCTTCAAGTTCAAGAATATGTAAACCCTTGAAACATATTTGAAACTAGAAAATGTACCCAGCGCTGCCCGGGTATAAAGTGTCAGTGTGTTAATTAGATTTGTTCCAAGGTGCCAAGGAGGCCAATCTAAAGGTATTATTTCAGCAGAGTTAATCAGTGGAATTAGTGTATACCTGTAATGCATAGTTGGAGGGGTTCAGTATACCTTCAGTGTATAGTTTTTAGGGGTCTCGCATATCTGTAGTGCATAGTTGGGGGGTCCTGTATACCTGTAGTGTGTAGTTGTGGGGGGGGCTTGTATACCTGTACTGTATAGTTGAGGGAGGTCCTGTATACCAGTAGTGTATAGTTGGGGGGAGGGCTGTATACCTGTACTGTATATTTTGGGAAGTCCCGTATACCTTTAGTGTATAGTTTGGGAGTCCTGTATACCTGTACTATATAGTTGGTGCTGTATACCTGTAAAGTATAGTTGATGGAGGTCTTGTATACCTGTAGTTTATAGTTTGAGGGTCCTGGATACCCATAGGGTATAGTTGGTGGAGGTCTTGTATACCAGTAGTATATAGTTCGGGGGTCCTGTATACCTGTAGTGTATAGTTTGAGGGTCCTGTATACCTGTAGTATATAGTTGGTGGAGGACCTGTATATCTGTAGTGTAAAGATTGGGGGTCCTGTATACCTATAGTATAGAGTTGGTAAAGGTGCTGTATACCTGTAGTATATAGTTGGTGGAGTTCCTGTATAGCTGTAGTGTATGGTTTTGGGGTCTGTATACCTGTAGTGTATAGTTTAGGGTCCTGTATACCTGAAGTATAGAGTTGGTGGGGGTGCTGTATACCTGTATTATAGAGTTGGTGAAGGTCCTGTATACCTGTAGTGTATAGTTTTGGGTTCCTGTAAACCTGTAGTGTATAGTTTGGGGTCCTATACACCTGTAGTATATAGTTGGTGGATTTCCTGTATACCTGTAGTGTATAGTTTTGTGGTCCTATGTACCTGTAGTGTATAGTTGGTGGAGGTCCTGTATACCAGAAGTATATAGTTGGTGGAGGTCCTGTATACCTGTAGTGTATAGTTTTGGGGTCCTGTATACCTGTAGTGTAAAGTTTGGGGTCCTGTATACCTGTAGTATATAGTTGGTGAATGTCCTGTGCACCTGTAGTGTATAGTTTTGGGGTCCTGTATAACTGTAGTGTCGTGTATACCTGCAGGGTCGTATTTACCATTAGTAACACATTCCCCCAAACACTTCAGAAATAGCTTTTTATAATTTTTTAATAATGTGCTTTCACAAAACAAATAGAAAACTAATAGAAAAATCCCAACTTTAGTGTAGTCCATTATGCTGGTCTAGTTAATAGGTCTAGATAATAGAATATTAATCATTCTCTTTCTCTGTCATCTGTTTTCAAAGAGACAGAATTTATGATGCTCCAAATTTTCATTACCCTTAAACATTTGCATATAGATGTCCCTTATCTATTGTGTCAATAAATTAAAAAGTAGAAAAGACAAAGCTATTTAAACAGCTTCCCTACCAGGTCTTCATTTTGTTCTCCCAGTACCGCCTGGTAAATTTATGTTTAAGTATCCCAGACATAAGGCGAGACAACTTTCTGTTCACAAGTGTGGGAACGCTGCATGGGGAAAAAAGGCTTTTATTAAATGTTTAAAAGAATTGGGGGCAAGCACACAAAAGAGGTCAGGCTCCACCAAATGAAAACCAAGCCTAGTGTATTCTTCTGACCTTTTAAAATTCAGGCCATGTTCAAATAGTAAAGGGCATCTTAAATCAATATTGAAAGCGTATCTGCAAACCTATTTTAGAGAAAAAGGGTGTGATATCAATAGTCATGGGTATTTCATTTCAGAAATATCTTTCAATTTTTTTAATTTTTTTTTTTTGTTAAGGAGATAGAAATCCGGTGCTGCTTTTCAATGCTTGGATTACTTGTAACATGGCACTAATTTCATTTCCAGCATATGATAAATAAGGTGTCTTCATTTTTTTATCCTCATGCAAATAAGCCTTTGCTATAAATATCATAGAGAAGAGACATACTGTAATTGCATACAACTAACTTCCCATAAGACTTCTCTGCCCAAAGTGTTATCTATAAGGAGTAGGGTTATATTTCTTATTACCCCAATAGATCCCAGAACATTTCCAATACAATACAGATTCTGTCTTATGTAAATCACTATCTGTTCACATCTGCATGAGATGGTTCTTTTAAAGTTTACCTGTTACTTTAAAACAGGTGAAAAGTTTTAAAGACATATTAGAGGAAACCTGTCCCCAAGACTACACTATCAAATCTATCACTGTCATGTTATAGAACAGGAAAAACAGAGCAGATTCATATCTATGTTTGTAGAAAAAGATTCAGTAACATGCAACTTGTTGATAGAAACCCCTGCTCATTCTGGGATAAAGAGTCCAGTGGATAGTGTCACTCAATGGACTGGACTCTTTAGCATGGAAAGATCAGAGATTTCAATCAATAAATTAATAAAGTTATACTGAATCTTTTCATATCTATCTATCTATCTATCTATCTATCTATCTATCTATCTATCTATCTATCTATCTATCTCCTATCTATCTATCTATCTATCTATCTATCTATCTATCTATCTATCTATCTATCTATCAAGCTCAGTGTGCTTTATAACATGACGTTGATAGCTTAGATAGCATTTTCATGGTGACAAGTTACCTTTAGAGGTTTTTAGCGGTCAGGGTTTTTTTGATGATTTGTGGCGTTAGGCATTTTGGTAAAGGGTTTTATAGATAAACAATCTAATATGGTGAATGTTGGTCATGAGGCCTTCATACATTTTTAGAAGCATAAGAAAACAATCATCAGAGTGTGCATGGCTCTGATGTAAATATTATTTTTAGTATGGTAGGGAGAGACCATAGCTAAGAATAGACACAAATTATTGATTACAATTTAATGCTATTGTATCAGCAGCCTTCATACCCCAGTACTGAGCCTAGCAACATCAGCCCTAAAATTCCAGGGCTTCAAATAAAACTCACCAGTAGTTTCAGTGACCAAAATTCCTTAACAAACAGATACGTGCTAGACATTTTACTCTATATCATCCACTTTGGGGGGAACTATCAGCAGGTTAGACAAATCTAACCTGTTGATATGTCCCTATTGTATAGGAGACATCGAGATACCTTCCTCCTCTGCACTGTTCCCATAAGTTAGTCATGTGCTCCATGGTCTGGTGAGACAATTAGGAGCACTGGGGCACCCTTTAGGAGCACTGCCCACCCTCATAGTGCTGATCTGCCCCCGGCCAGCCCTCCCCTTTCAATGATAAAAATTGGAGCAGGCCGGAATGGCACTATGGGGGACGGGCAGTGCTCCTAACTGTCTCACCAGACCGTGGAGCACACGTCTAACTGTACCAGAACTATGCTAAGGAGGAGGGTAAGAGACATACCTTTCTCCCCAGTGTCTCCTGTGCAACAGAGAAATATAAACAAGATAGATTTGTCTAACCTGCTGATAGGTCCCCTTGAATAATCTAGTTGTGTTTCACCACACAGGCCCTAAAGTTAGCCCATGTGCCTTCTATTGACTCCCAATCACTATACTATATCATATCCCAGCATACTTTAAATCTACACATAGAGCTCAATGTATTGTACTAGAGCAAACTCATAAGGGCCACAAGCCCAAATCACATCCAGTAGGACCTACCACTAAAACTTAACTTTTAATGGCTTTCAAAGAAAATAATAAGTGTAAAGTTGTGCTCATTAAAATCACAGAGCTTCCATAGACTTCTAGAGTGGAATGTTACTATATTCGTATAGTCATAGTAGCTGCAGACTACTGACTAACTAATAGTATTAGTACTATCTAACTGGGCTATGAGAGCAATAAATTTAAAATCAGACCGCACAGCCCCTCAACTAGTTTCACCCATACATGGGCTTCATCAGGAGGAAGGCTTATGTAAAGGCGGCACCCCCTAAGGGGCCTTATTTATAGTACTCCCCATTGACATCATCTAAGAGCGACATGCCTTGTCCAATAAGAAAACTACTATAGGGCCTCAGCAACCATGTGGTTATTAGTAGCCTATCCATCAATGCCACATCAGACGCCACATATCCTTTTCCTGTACAAACCATCACGCCCCCCTGGCGCTCTAATAGCGTCCTCACTAGTTACAACAAATTGCACACTTATCCACGCCCTCTCTGTTTATAATACGACGTCAGATTCCCGTGGTTACCGTCACTTCCGGGTACAATCTAATGTCCGATCACATGACTAAGTCATGTGACCCCTGACATACATCCGGCGGCGTCACTATCCCTGGCACGTCATCCGATCACATGGAAAGTCATGTGATCACATCCTTCTTATGTGTATTCGTCACCAGGGACCGGCCCTAAGGCGTGACACACTCCCTTCTAACAGTGAAGTGACTTATTTACATATTACCTAGGCAACCTAGCCTAACTGCTCGCTCCCATCCCAGAAGTAATTTGATGAAAGGCAGATTTAATTAGGGTACTCGATGGTACTGGTTACTCGGACGAGCATCTTGCAATACTCAAGAAAATCTCATCATCCGTTTCCTGTAAGTTTGGGCGCTATTTCTCAGCCAGTAAACATACAGGAGACTCTTTGGTACATCCTGCGGTCACGTAGGACCCATACATGACGATAGCAGTGATTGGTTGGCCAGATCAGATGACCCTTCCATTTAAAAATCGCAGCTGGAAGTGCCGGCTTCAGACATATGCTGGAAGAGATTAGGGACAGAGCTACTGCTGGTCAGGGAGAGCTTTAGGGAGGGAATTAGCGTTCCAGTAGGCAGGGAACACTAGCGAAACAACTAAACAGCCCTTGTAAGGGCTTCAAATCTTTTTAAATTGTATTACTACCGACTGCTGGCTGGGACTTGCAGTGCAGCTACCACGATTTCAGCAGCACACTGTGGTGATTGGCTGCTGGCTGAAAGGGGACATTAGGTGTTGCATACAGACCTCTAAGAAGTGCTCAGTACTCTTTTATGATTTTGTGGCTGGTGGTGCTGCTGTAGTACATTGTATTGCTATGATTTGTAGTACACCTGCATTGAACTTCACTGCTCATTGTAAGGGGGTGTCACAGAGTGTATTGGTGCAGCCAACACCAGATTGTATCTCACAGCCCCCCAAAAACTATTGGGACCACTAGTATATTTCCAGACTTCTGTCTTTCTTACTTAAGCCATATTTAAGTTCACTACTGCTTGCAGAGTGTAAAGGGGGTGTCACAGAGTGTATTGGTGCAGCCACCACCAGATTGTATCTCACAGCCCCCTAAAAACTAGTGGGCCCTCTACTATATTTTCAGATTTCTGTATTTATTACACAAGGTATATCTAAGTTCACTACTGCTTGGCTTGTACAGTGTAAAGGGGGTGTCACAAAGTGTATTGGTGCAGCCACCACTAGATTGTATCTCACAGGCCCCCAAAAACTATTGGGACCACTAGTATATTTCCAGAATTCTGTCTTTCTTACTCAATCCAAATTTAAATTTACTACTGCTTGAAGAATGTAAAGGGGTTGTAACAGAGTGTATTGGTGCAGCCACCACCGGAATGTATCCCACCCCCCCACCCCCAAAACTACTACTACCACTAGTATATTTTTTTATTTCTGTATTTGTTACTCAAGGCATATCTAAGGTGCATACTGTGCATATAAAATGGTGAACCCCAGGAGTAAGGGTCGAGGATGAGAATGAGGGCATGGGCTTGGGGTTTCAATCAATGTAGTTGGCAGAGGCCGTGGTTCAGGGCAGGGTGACACAGCAGCACCCGTTGAGGAGGGAGCAGTGGCACAAGGCAGACATTCACTCTCTAGCTTCTTCGCGCAACATTCGGGGTCTCATGGTAGACCGATATTGAAACAGCTGCAGTGTGAACAGGTGATGACGTGGATTTCGGGTAATGTATCCAGTAACTTATCCACCACCCAGTCTTCCACGCAGTCCACCCATGCTACCCAAGGGAGTGGAACCCTTGCTCCAGCAGCTTAGCCTCCTTCCCCACAGCCTGGCCCCTCTAGGGAAAGAAGGGATTCAGATCCACCACCATGCTCCCAGGAACTCTTTTCTGGACCCTTCCCTGAGTCAGAGCCACCGGAGCAATCAATCTGTCCCGATGCCCAAAGTATGCAGCTCACGCAGTCAGTGGGTGATGAGAGTGGGGACTTGCAAGCGGGGTTGGAAGAGATGTCTGATGATGATGAGACCCGGTTTTCAGACAGTGAGGTTGTTTTCAATGATGTAACTCAAAGTGGGGAGCAGAGTGAGGAATTGGAGGAAGAGCTGGTGGATGAGGACGAGGTGACTGACCCGAGCTGGGTGGAGCTTGGATGTTCCCAAGTCTGGAGGTTTTTAAAGAAAGTGTGGATGACCGACGGACTGCAGTGTACAACGTGTGCCACGCCAGGATCAGCAGGGGAGCCACCACTACCAGCCTAACCACTACCAGCATGCGCAGGCATATGAGTGCTAAACACCCCACTCAGTGGAATCAAAGTCGTTCAGTGACTGCAAGTAGCACCCCTGCTCCTTCCCCTGTGTCACATGCTGGCTCTGTCAGTCCCCCCGCCAAGGCCCGAGGCACGAGCGCCTCCCGCCCTACACACACCCCTTCACCTCCACTATGCTCCACAGAAGCACAAATCCACTGCCATTCACCCGCATGCACAAGCCCTAAATGTGCACATAGGCAAACTGCTGAGCTTGGAGATGCTGCCCTATCAGCTGGTAGAGACAGAGGCTTTTAGGAACCTCATGGCGGTGGCTGTCCCTCGGTACTCTGTCCCCAGCCGCCACTACTTTTCAGGGTGTGCCGTCCCAGCCCTACACCAGCACATGTCGGATAACATCATCCGTGCCCTGACCAACGCGGTCAGTGACAAGGTCCTTCCTGACCACGGACACGTGGACAAGTGCTGGCAAGCAGGGACACTATATCTCCCTTACAGCACATTGGGTCAACTGGGTCACGGCTGGGACAGAGTCTGAACCTGGTTCCGCTCATGTGCTGCCCCCACATCGGTCGCGGTCTCTCATGATTTGTATAACTCTTTCTCCTCTTCTTCCTCCTCCTCTCTATTACCCTTCACGAGCACGTCGCCTTCATTTCGTATCGCTAGCTGCATCAGCACTGCGGTGGGTAAGCACCAACAGGCGGTGTTGAAACTCTTGAGCTTAGGCGAAAAGAGGTACACGGCCCAGGGGCTGTTGCAGGGCTCGTGCCACGGAGCCTCAAACCAGGAATGGTTGTGTGTGACAAATGGCGGAACCTGGTGGCGGCTCTGCAACTCGGCAGCCTCACACATATACCATGCCTGGCCCACATGTTCAACCTAGTGGTGCAGCGGTTCCTTAAGACCTACCCCAGTTTGGCTGACTTGCTCACCAAGGTGCAATGCATCTGTGCGCATTTCTGCAACTCAACCACGGATGCTGCCACCCTTAGGGCAGTGCAAAGGCGCTTGCAACTGCCGGCTCACAGACTGCTGTGTGACGTTCCCACGCGGTGGAATTCCACCTTTCAGATGGTAGCCAGGGTTTACCAGCAACGCAGAGCCATTCTGGAATGCCAGATGTAAACCTCGGTGCGAAGCGGTAGTCAGGTCAGTCAGCTACCTCAAATCTACAATGAGTAGTGGACATGGATGTCGGCTATTTGTCAGGTACTGAGCCCCTTTGAGGAGTTAACACTTTGAGGAGCCCCTTTGAGGAGTCCCGCTGCTGTGTCTGCTTCAAACCTCCCTGCTCAGCCTGAAGTCTGAGACTTTGCCTTTGTCTTAGGAGACGGGTGAAGAACATCCGCCGCTAGATAGCAAGACCTCCCTGACGTCAGTTTCTCCCCACGGAGTAAAGGATGAGGAGGATAAAGAAGAGGAGGAAGAGGAGCAGACTTCTGCCGTGACTGAAGAGGGTACCCATGCTCAATTCTTAGTTGTTGAGCAGGTATGGCCTGAAGAGGAGGTATTGGTGGAGGAGGAAATTGAGCCTATTGAGGAGAGGGAGTTCTTGCGTGTTGGTACCCTGGTGCACATGGCTGACTTTGTTAGGCTGTCTTTCCCGTGACCCTTGGGTTAAAAGTTTTTTTGACAACACCAATTACTGGGTGTTCACGCTCCTTGACCCTCGGTACAAACAGAACTTTACCACTCTCATTCCTGCAAAGGAACACAGTATGAGGCTGGGTTCACTCACAGTATATTTCAGGCAGTATTTAGTCCTCATGGCAGGTCCTCATGGCAACCAAAACCAGTAGTGGATTGAAGACACAGAAAGGCTTTGTTCACACAATGATAAATAACTGCCATTATTTCAATACAACGGCCGTTGTTTTAAAATAACAGCAAATATTTGCCATTAAATGACGGCCATCCACTTAATTACAACATTATGTGAACATAGCCTTTCTGTGTTTTCAATCCACTCCTGGTTTTGGTTGCAATGAGGACCTGACATGAGGACCAAATACTGCCTGAAATATACTGTGTGTGAACCCAGCCTGAGAGTGAATCAATATCAACAGGCCCTGGTGCAGAAGCTGAAAATGTACTTCCCACCTGACACCACTAACGCCAGAGGACGAAGTTCTGTGGGCCAAAGAGCGGGGGAGAGGAGCGGTGGAGCAGGCAGCTTGTCAAGGGGCAGGGGAACACTGTCCAAGGCCTTTGACAGATTCATGGCACCCCCCGGCAAGACTATGTCAACTGTCCCCAGTCTAGACAGAGTAGGGGGGAGACCTTCAGAAAGATGGTGGGTGAGTGAGTACCTTGCTGACCATACCAACGTCCTTCCTGATCATTCTGCTACATACAACTACTGGGTTGCAAAACTGGATACATGGCCCCAACTGGCACTTTACCCCTTGGAGGTGCTGGGCTGCCCTGCCGCTACCGTGTTGTCAGAGTGGGTCTTCAGTGCAGCTGGTGCCATCATCACTGATAAGCGCACCCGCCTGTCAACTGACAGCGCTGACAGGCTGACGTTTATAAAAATGAACAAAGCTTGGATTTCACTTGCATTCAACTGTCCATCAGGGGAAAGCAGCTCAACATGAAGATTCCTGGTATCTCCTCTCCTCCTCCTTCAATTCTCAACCAACAGCCAAGTCTTCTTTAGCCATGCTGTGCCTGGCCTAATTTTTGGGAGGCTCACTTGCTACCTCACTCACTTTTAATGGTTTTCTGTGTCCTGACTATCATGGTCTGACGTCACTGGTTGCTGGGGGCCCGCCGATCGCGTCCCCGGGCACCAGCCAGCTGGGTTATCTTTTTTTTTTTTGAGTTGCCACAGCCAGGGCCTCACCACCCCCGGTCGATCGGCATCAGGTGTACCATTGATGGTGACTGACAGCTGGCCTAGCCAGTTAGCTGTCAGCACCTAGGTTCGTGTCGACTATAAATCCCAGCTCCTGGCCTCACTCCAATTTTTTGGGAGGCTCACTTGCTCAATAACTTTTACTGGTTCTCTGTGTGTTCACTGCCATGCTGTGTCTGGCCTAATTTTTGGGAGGCTCACTGGCTTCCTCACTTTTAATGGTTCTCTGTGTGCTCACTGCCATGCTGTGTCTGGCCTAATTTTTTGGGAGGCTCACTGACTACCGCTTCTACCTTGGTCACTCTGTCCTCACCCCCATGCTGTGTCAGGCAAAATTTTGGGGTGGTTCATATGCTACCTCTGTTTTAAATGGTTCTCTGTGTCCTCACTGCCATGCTGTGTCAGGCAAAGTTTTTGGGTGGGGTGGTTCATCATATGCTACCTCTGTTTTAATGGTTCCCTGTGTTTTCATTGCCATGCTGTGTCAGGCTGAGTTTTTGGGTGGTTCATATGCCTACCTCTGTTTTAACCAGGCTGTTGCCCAGAATTTGGCATAATGGTGCTATTAGGCAGCTTAAGAGGCATCCATACATGCTGCCCCTGCTGTTTCCTGTGCATTTCCGTTGTACAGTATATCCATCATTTTCTTAGGTTGACAGGTTTTCACACGACCTTCCCTCTACCGAACTTGGGTCCCCTGCAAAAATGCTTGAGTTTCTCATTGACTTCAAAGGGGTTTGTTACTCGAAACGAGCACTCGAGTATCAGGAGATATTCGTCTCGAGTAACGAGCACCCAAGCATTTTAGTACTCGCTCATCACTAGTTATTACATATTTTACTCTACACCTGACCTGACGTACGCAAATGCATACTGCTAGACCAAAACATACGCTTCTACTTTACGTTCATAATTTTTTTGTGAATCTTTGGCGTACACTTGGGAAAATTGGGATGTTCACTCATCACTAGTGTTAGATGCACCCAGGCATGCTTTCTCTGCTGTCCCATATGCATTCCAGAGGTGTTGGCATCATTTTCTGAAGTGTCATTGTGTACTTGGTGACCTCCTAGTGGTCGAATATTGATTTCCAGGTCCCAAGTATTTTTCTCCCATAGACTATAATGGAATTCGATATTCGTTCGAATATACGAATATCGGTAGCTATTCGAATCAAATTTCGAATTATTGAATATTTCACTATTCGCTCATCTCTAATAATTATGATTTTTCTGACTTACCTGTAACTTAGAAGCAGCCAGTGCATGCTTTCAGTAACAGCAGCTAGATTATTGCTGAATCTAACTATTGCCAACAATAGTACTCAAATTCATATCTATGAGAACCTTTGCATGTAGAAATCTCTATATGTAATATAGTGTATTTAATGTACTAATCGTTCTGTAGCATTAAATAAAGAAAATTAATGCATTACATTTATTCACGTGAGTTATCAAAGTTACTGTGCATGCTGCCAGGGAGAAGACATTCTCAGTGTTTGTCCCCAGGACAACACTTCGGGGGAGATTTATCAAACTATTAACAAAACAATGTGTGGATAGACTGATGTTAGAGCATTAGTTTCTATAGTTTCTAATCAAGAAATGATATTATTCTATGGGCAGTAGAATAGTTTTAACAGTCGCTAAACTGAATTAATGCAACAGTCTATGATTTGGGTAAATATCAAATTTTCTGAACTGTTACAGTAGTGATAACTGGTACACCAGACAAACTATCTCTCCCTTTTTCTCTGTATATTTTCAACAAAAATTTAGTGAAGCAATTTAGAAATCTCATATGGGTATTCATATGCAAAATGAGTCACAGAGAAGTTTCTGCAGACTAAACTTTGCTAAGAATTGTGCCCCATTAATTCACTACAGTTTTTATGTCGTTTGCTACTGCATCCAAATTGTGATGGACAGCTTTGACGTATATGGCACATCTCCTTTTAGAAATGTAGTTAAAATGTACAGCCAAACAGATTTAGTAGATGTAATTTTTAGTTTCTATCCCAGTGCTTTAAAAGATGGGGTATGTAATATAAATTATATTAGATTTCAGAAGGCAGTTATAAAAAAAAAAAAATGCAAAAAGCCTGAATACTGTACCTTAAAAGTGATATGCCGCTGTGTTGAAAGTGGTGCCACCATTATACAACTTGAAGTCATTTCTTTTTTTGTTCTACTCAATAGACCTATTTATGAACTACAATTTTGTGTGATCTTGATAGAAAATGTTAAATGTTCTTTGCTATATATTGTATTTGTTGGAAAGGATTGTATGAGATTAGAAAAAGGGTCTGTGTCATTCCTATTTATAGGTCATTCAAGTAAATGAGGCTGACCTGCAATAGCAGACACAGTCCACTAAGAAGAATGGTGCAATTGTACTCTAATAGAATTGTTCAAAAAATGCACTAAATAGTAGTCATGCCCCCTACTACCAATACACAACACAGTAAAAGTTCATCCACATAAAAATAGTGTCCACTTAGTAAACACACACACACACACACACACACACAGTAAGGCTGGGTTCACACTACGTATATTTCAGTCAGTATTGTGGTCCTCATATTGCAACCAAAACCAGGAGTGGATTAAAAGCATAGAAAGGATCTGTTTACACAATGTTGAAATTGAGTGGATGGCCGCCATTTAATGGCAAATATTTGCTGTTATTTTAAAACAACGTCTGTTATATTGAAATAATGGCCGTTATTTACTGTCATATGGCGGCCATCCACTCAATTTCAACATTGTGTGAACAGATCCTTTCTGTGTTTTTAATCCACTCCTGGTTTTGGTTGCAATATGAGGACCACAATACTGACTGAAATATACGTAGTGTGAACCCAGCCTTAATGTGCATATTTAGATGTCTGCTTCAAATTTTTTTTTTTTTTGTGGCTTGCCCATTCTATTTTGTATTGTCCTACAATACATCCTTTTCACATGACTTTACATGCATCTTATAAACCCAGCGTATTGGAGGCTGCAACTCTTCACACTAAAAATAATTGCCTCATTTTTGGCTAACCATAACACCTTATGCTAGGCGCAATCCTTGATGCATCTGCCCCTAAATGTCTGATTGGTAAAGTCTGCTTGCACCAATAATAAGATCAGGGGAGTACTGACAGCTCCTCAGCTATGGTGGCCTGAGCTCCAGGTCGTTGCCACACCTGCACTCTAGGCTCCCCTGGCTTCTATGCTGTCTCTTACACTGGAGCCCACATGCCCAATGCTGTTTCTCCTTCCGGGCCCCTCACCTCCCCGTGCTCCTGCTGGTCTCTCCTCTTGCTGGCAAGTGCATCCCTGCCTTGAGATTTAAAGGGGCAGCATGCCCTTAATTGGCTGCAGGCTGCTTGCACTTGGCTTTCTTGTTGGAGCCTCTGCATGCTACTTTTTGCATGTGGTCCAGCTTTCAGTGATTTAAGTCTAAAATTTCTGGCCGTGATTCCTGCCCATGGTTCCTGCTGTCCTTGAGTGTTGTCCAAGTTCCAGCCAGGAGTCCTGCTGCGATCCAAACTGCCTACCTACCGTGTCTCCAGCTGCACCTCACTCGCCACCACTAGCAAACCAAGCCAAGGGTAGCGATCTGGGGATCGCCTGGCGCAGCAAGACCGGCCCACCTTGCTATGGGCTCTGGTGAAAACCAGCGGTCCCTTAGACTCCCAGGTGCAGCTTTGCCATCTTTAGTGGTGGTACAGTGGATCCATGACTCCTGTCTTTACACTCACTCCAGGAATAGAGAGTAAAAGCCTTTGGCTATCCAAGGGTAATGGGAATTGTAGTTTTGCAACAGCCAGAGGGCCAGAGGTTTCCCATCCCTGACCTAAATGCAGATTGCCATGTACAAACATGACAAAAGTTTCAATGGACTCACATTCTGACATCTCTAGCAGCCCCAGTGTCAGAGTCCTATTAATCCAAAATGTATGTCATTTGCGGTAGACTGATTTTTGCTGCTTACTTAAAGTGGATGATGGCATTAATTATGCTAAGGGTACATATGCTTTACCTGTATGTAGATGGGAGTAGTTTTTGTACTTGGAGATTATGACTTTAAAATGGTACTCTTTTTTTATTAGATGTTAATTTCTAATTTCTGACATTTTCTGACACCAGTGGATTTGAAGGGGGAAAAAAAGATGGAGTACCCCTTTAATTGTTCTGTGGGTAGAACAATTACTTGTGCTGAGAATCCAGATTATTGAGAACTAAGTAGCAGCATTAATTTTACTGAGAATAGTCACATTAAATGAACATTGGTAGTATACAATTGGACACAATGATGGCACTGTAAAACTATTATTTACCACTTTGAGTGAAATAATATTTCCTTCTGTTGTTGTTTATGCCCATTGTACTTTGTGATCTCTTTATGCATAATTTTGTATATGGGATTCATTGTAGCATAACATGCTATTAACCTCTTACCCCTTTGAGGACCAGGCCCAAAATTTTGATCTTAGTGTTTTTATTTTTTCCTCCTCCCCTTCTAAGAGCTCTAGCACTTTCAGTATACTATCTACCGGGCCATATAAGGGGATAATTTTTACAGGAATAGTTGTACTTTGTACTGGCGTCTTTCATTTTACCATAACATGTATGACGGAATCTCAAAATTTATTATCTATGATATGATAAGATATAAATTGGTAAAATCGTAAAAAGAATGCAATATGGTAACTTTGGGGGGTTCCTGTGTCTACGTAATGCGCTATATGGTAAAAGCGACAAGATACCATTATTCTATAGGTCAGTCTGAACACAACCATATGCAGGTGTACACAGATTCTCTAATGTTTTATATATATATATATATATATATATATATATTATGAAATCCTTTTTTGTTGGCAATTAATTTTTAATGAAATGGGCCTATTGTGACGTTTATAACGGTTTTATTTTTTCACCCACGGGTCTGTATTGGGTGTCATTTTTTCCGCCATGATGTCTAGTTTTTATTAATACCATATTTTTGAATATCGGACGTTCTGATCACTTTTTATTATTTTCTTTTTATATATAATGTAACATCAAATCGGTAATCCGCGCACTTTTCTCCCTCTTTTTGTGTACCCTGTTAGCAATTACGCTTGTTATATTTTAATAGATCGGGCAATTACGCACGCTACGGTATATTATATGTTTATGTATTTATTTATTTTTATATGCTTTATTTATATAATGGGAAAGGGGGGTGATTTAAACTTTTATTGGGGAGGGGCTTTGGGGTAGTGTATTAATGATTGTAACTTTTTTTTACACATTTTAAGTCACTTTGGGGGACTTTTACATACATTAGTTTGATTTCTACACTGATCATTGCTATGCCGTAGGCATAGCACTGATCAGTGTAATAGGCAATCTGCTCATTGAGCCTGCCTGTGCAACGATCGGGACCCCTGCAGTCACACTGCGGGAGTCCCGATCGGTAAGTGACAGGGGACTCCCCCTGTTACTTACCCCTGAACACTGCGGCCTCGCTGCGGCGTTTGAGGAGTTAATGACACACTGCAGCGCAATCGCTGCAGCCTGTCATTAACTGTGAGGTGCCGTCTGCTCACTGCAGCTGGCCCCCATCTCCTATGAAGCGCGCTCCGCTCCGGAGTGAGCTTCATAGCAGGAGAAACACCCTGGACGTACAGTTACTTCCAGGGTCATCTGGTGACAGACTTCCATGGCGTAACTGTACGTCAGGGTCGTCTTAGGGTTAAGGACACATTGGATTTTGTCCAACTTTCATTTTTGTATTTTTTTTTTTTTTTCCTCATTACCTTCTAAGAGCCATAGCATTTTTATTTTTGCACCTACTGAGCTGTTTGGGTGTCATTTTTGCTCCACAATGTATAATTGTATTAGTATCATAGTTGGTTAGATAGGGGATTTTATTTGCGTTATATTATTATTTTCTTTATGTGGCAAATCATCAGCAGTCCTGGGACTTTTTTCCTCTTTTTGTTTACCCCACTCACTGTATGCAACTAATATTGTAATATCTGAACAGATCAGGCAACTGCTCATGCTACAATATTAAATATGTATATATTTTAATTTATTTATACATAGATGTTTTATTTGAAAGCTTGTAAAGGGAGTGGTTTAAACATTTATTGGGGAGGGGCTTAGTCATATTTTTGAAAAGATTTGTTTAGATACCTTTTAAGTCCCCCTAGGGGCCAATGACAAGCAATCATTAGATTGTCTACACTGGTCAGAGCTCTGGTGATGTAACTGTCCATCTATAGATAATCATTATATATGGAGAGACCACATAATCAGTGCTTCTCCAAGCTTAGTAGTACAGCTTTAAAACTGCCCACAAAGGGATCATATAGTTGACAAATGGCCGACATACAGGATAAGAAGGAGATGATATAGTTCTCTGCATTTCTACTTTGGGAAGCTCCACTGATGTTAAATGGACAGAGACGTTATTGGAGCCTGCTTCGGTGTCCATTAAACAAATGCCTGTGACGGATGCCGTTGGACAGAAAAGTGTATTCTACTATTTTATTTCATTCTACTGTCGCAGATTAATGTATACCACCTAGATGACAGTCAAAAGGACACTTTTTTTGCCTTGTCCTAGCAGTGGAAGCCTATGGAAACATTTAGTATGTACTAACCAAAGCAAAGTCCAACAGCACCCTATGGTATGTCTGGTAGGCCACAGTAGGTATAGCAGATGCATACTGGAATGGCCAAATTCCAAGTACAGACAATATGCACTTACAATACAAATGGAGTACTGCAGCATCCAATCTTGGTGTCTAAACAGCAATACATTGCATATTGCAATATGGTTTTTATGCATTAAAGGGGTTATCCAACGAAAATCTTTTTCTTTCAAATCAGCTGGTTTCAGAAAGTTATATAGATATGTAATTTACTTCTATTTAAAAATCTCTAGTCTTCCCATACTTATCAGCTGCTGTATGTCCTTCAGGCTATGTTCACATAACGTATATTTTCGTAAAACCACGGGTGTTATACAACAGCCGTGAATAATATGAAAATATACAAGCTCACCCTCCCAGACCCCCCCATTCTGTCTCTCTCCTCCCTTCCCCTACTCCCTCTCTTCCTCCCCCCTTCTTATGCTGTCAGTTTTGACTTATTCAGTGCCTGTTGATTGATGCTTTATTATGTCTTCCCTATTTACTCCCTCCCCCCCCCTTTTTTTTCTGTTATCCAAAACTTGAAATCTCAATAAACATTGAATGTTATAAAAAAAAAGAAAAAAAAAGAAAATATACAAGCCATTGCTGCCTATGGGATCCCGGCCGGAGCATATACACTTAGTATACGCTCCGGCTGTGATGCCTAGAGGCGCCGCAAACAACTGACATATCATTTTTCTGCAGCCGCTATTCAGTGAATAGCAGCCGTAGAAAACCATGCACATAGTGTGCTGTGGGGAGTTCTTATGCGGGCGCGCACGGATGTGCCCGCATCAGAACACTGAGGCAGTAACGATCATCTGGCCGATGCTGCAGTACTGGCTGGGATGTCCTTTTAAGAGACCGGCCGTTCCATGACCCGGCCAGGTCACGGAACGGCTGGTTTGTTACAGCATGTGAACATGGCCTCAGGAAGTGGTGTATTCTCTCCAGTCTGACACAGTGCTCTCTGCTGACATCTCTGTCAGAGAAAGGAACTGTCCAGAGTAGGAAAGGTTTTCTATGGGGATTCCCTGCTGCTCTGGGCAGTTCCTTTACAAATCTATATAACTTTCTGAAACATCAAAACAAAACACCACACCCAAAATAAATAAATAAATAGATAGATAAGTAAATTCCTTCCTACCAAAATTAATTACCCTTTACATCCACGACTCTCTTCAGCAGATCAAGCCTGCACAGCCTCCCTCATTCACCAGTTCATTCACACCCAGTTTTTTTTTTTTTTTGGTGTCCGACTTCGCCTATGTGGGGGTGCGGCCCTCGCGCGGGTGGGCGGGGGCGTGAACCCTGCGCGAGTGCAGGTAAATGTAGATTATACAGCTAATGGGAGGAGGAAGTAGGGAAGAGGTAAGCATTACCACAAGAATTGTGAATCAAGTTCGGAGCATCTCGTTGTGACTCCACGGGAGGAATAGGTTATGTACTGGTTTAAGGGTATATACGAGTAACTGTTCCTTGTGAGGGTGGGAAGGGGTATTTATGAAATATTATGATTGTGAGTGATTTTATAAGACATGTTAATTGTATATTTGTAATAAAGATTAAATAAAAAAAAAATAAAAAAAACTTTCTGAAACCAGTTGATTTGAATGAAAAAAAAAGTTTCTCTGGAGTACCTCTTTAAATGACCATTTGCACACCTACTTTGGATGCTGCCGGACTCTTTACATTTTGCATGTACATGAGGGTTTTTTTTCTTCCTTGTTACATAGAATAGCACTGATGACTAAGAAAATAAAATACATTATTTAGTGCTTGTAAATGTTGAGTATAGTGCGGCATCACTTGGCTGATGTTCTAGTGTTAATGAATCCAGAATACCACAGTTGTGCTTATCTTAATAGAATTCTGGATCTTTAACAGATGTATGTGTACTCAGATCTTGCTTATTACCAGGCTGGCAGACGGCTCCACATCTCAAGTCTGTCTCCTGTCATACATATTCTCAATTACCTTTACAGCACATCAGAGGAGCTTGAAACATATCATAATTATCCTTCTCAAGTGCAGACACGAAAGTAATAATTTAAATGGTATGATTCTCTCTTGTAGAATAAAGATGTTGTGCTCACAACAATCAGGGATCCCAACAAGTGACTGACAGGTAAAAGTAATTAGGTGTCTGATGTGCACAGCTATTTCAATACCCTCTCAACAAATTTCTGCTATAATAGAAAATGGCAGAAATTTGAGGTAATCTGATTTTTTTTTTTATGTATAATGTGTCAGGCTGTGTGGGAGGTGTATCCACTTCTGTAAACCTGTTTTAATAAAAGTAAATCCAAAGCTATATATTCTCTACTTTAGAGAATATATATACCTTATATATCTTATATACCTTAAGTTAATGGGGGGGGGATATATATATAATATAATATATAATTAATATTATTATTATTAATATTATTTTTTCAAAGTGCATATGCTTTATCCTTTATTGGCATGTGACCTTAGTATGACACTGTGTGCGTGTGTGCTCCATGCTGGTGCACTCATTCAGAATGCATATGTATAGATGACCACAAGCTCACCCCCTCTTGAGGCCATGTAAACTATATTTGTCTAAAAATATAGGTCACAAAGATCATCCTGCTGCTTTTGAGTACTGAAGTATAATTTCTAGAAGATTGATGGGGAAAAAATACCACATGGTCATTCTAGTCTGCTATATAGTCTGTTATCTTAGGCTAGATGCTATCCCAATGTTTCTTTTACTTACTGCGAGTTCTCCAATCACAGGTTCCAAGCATCTATAGTACTACTTTTTCAATAAAATAATATTTTCTGTTTTAAAGCTTCCCTCAAATACATTTAGATTGTGCCCCCTTGTTTTTGTTTAGTTTCTTGTGAACCGTTTCCTCTTAAAATAGATTTAATCCATTTCAAAGTTTTTGTCATGCCCCTGTTCTATTTCACCAATATCTCTTTGCCGTTGAAGCTTTCAAAACTGCACACAGTATGGCTATGTTCACACAACGTTTTTTCAGCTCTGTTTAAAATTACGTCCGTCATTTTGAGTCTAAAATAACGGATTTCATTTAGTTGTCTGACCTCCCCTTCAATGACGGCTGTTGGTGAATTATTCTAGTTTAGGTGGACTATTTTGCCTTTGGGTGTGGCTTAATTGAAAAGTCCATTAAATTTAACAGAAAAAGCAGAGAAATAATGGTGGAAAAAGAAAAACTGTGTGCAAACAACTAATAAAAAACGTCAATATGCAAAAGAAGGGTCCTTGGAGCCTCAGTTACGAGTCTCAAAACACGGGCATAGCCAGATATCCCTCCAGGGGAGGGAAGCCTATTGCTAAGGGGGTGCCTCCCAGTGGGGAGATCACCAAACCACCCTGATACGTACTCGGTTGCGAGTACTGGAACATAAATAGGGAAATACCAGGGTGGCTCCTTTTACGTCAAAGTCTAACTCTGTGGCGAGTATTGCGACATGAGTTTACCAGATGATCGTTTCGGGGTAGTTGCCCCTTGTCAGTGTGGAGTAGGATTCTGGCTAACAGGGGCAATGAAAAATAGACCAACAAAACACAGCAATCGCTGAGCTCAGGGAGACCAGCTACAAAAAAATCATCAAGTGGAGTACTCACTGAAGAGTCTCCCCTGATGCATTGCCCCCTTTAAATTTAAATATGCAAAAGAAGGGTCCATAGTATTTCCCTATTTATGTTCCAATACTCGCAACAGAGTGGGACTTAAGGGGCTACGTATCAGGGTGGTTTGGTGATCTCCCCACTGGGAGGCACCCCCTTGGCAATAGGCTTTCCTCCCCTGGAGGGATATCTGGCTATGCCCGTGTTTTGAGACTCGTAACTGAGGCTCCATGGACCCTTTTTTTGCATATTTAAATTTATAGGGGGCAATGCATCAGTGGAGACTCTTCAGTGAGTACTCCACTTGATGATTTTTTTGTCGCTGGTCTCCCTGAGCTCAGCGATTGCTGTGTTTTGTTAATAAAAAACGTCCACTGTTTGTAAAAGACGTCCAAAAATAATGACCATGTTCATTATTTTACCATCCATGGTAAAAACGGCAGTTATTCAATGCATTTTGCACATTGGACGTCCGTCTTCCAATTGACTGCAATGCATTGCAGTCAGTTAAATCGTGGCAAAAACGGATGTTTGTTTTTTTAATCAAAAGATTTAATCAAAATTGGACGCCTTTTCTCAATTTTTTACGTTGCGTGAACATAGCCTATTCCAGATCTCACTAGAGCTCTATATAGTGGAATCATAATCTCCCTCTAGTTATACCTCTATCTATGCAGCCCAAAATCCAGTTAGCTTTCCTTATTGCCTAGCTGCACTGTATATTTATTTTAAATCTGTTCTATGGGAGTAGTGGATAGTTTGTCTCTTTAACCCTTTCAGGACCAAGCCCAAAATGACCCAGTGGACCATGCCAATTTTCATTTTTGCGTTTTCGTTGAATTTTTTCTATGTACAAGGCCATGCCAGGGCTAGTTTTTTTTATTAATAACATATTTGTGTAGATTGGATGTTTTCATCACTTATATCACTATATTTATAAATATATATATATATATATATATATATAGTAACAAAAAATCAGTAATCCTGGCTCTTTTCCCCCTCTTTTCGTTTACTCCGTTCACCGTTCGGGACAGCGATTGTTATATTTTAATAGATCGGACAATTATGCACGCCAGGGTATATAATATGTTTGTTTATTTATTTATTAATTGTATATGGTTTATTTACACATTTTAAGTCCCCTTGGGAGACTTTTACATGCAATCTTTAGATTACACACACTGATCATTGCTATGCCTCTTCTCATTGAGCCTGCCTGTGGAAGCGATCTACTTTGCAAAGCTGTTTTATAGTATTCTTCACTAAACTCTCATATGGCCTTCACCTTGTAGATTGCGTAGCATTTGCTCAATGATTTGGATTTTCTTTGCTGAACCCATAGATCAGTGATTTTCAACCAGTGTGCCGTAACACATGGTCGGGTGTGCCGCGGGGAAAGTTCCCCAAACTATGGTGCCCCTGTGAAACAGGAGAAAACAATGGGGGAGAAAAACCTGGGGATGGGGGAGAAACAGGGGAGAGAAGCAGGGGGGAGAGAAACATGGGGATGGGGGAGAGAAACAGCTGAGAGAAGCAGGGGGGAGAGAAACATGGGGATGGGGGAGAGAAACAGCGGAGAGAAACATGGGGATGGGGGAGAGAAACATGGGGATGGGGGAGAAACAGGGGAGAGAAGTTTGGTGGAGAGAGAAGCAGGGGGGAGAGAAGTATGGTGGAGAGAAGCACAGGAGAGAAGCATGGGGGAGAGAAGCACAGGAGAGAAGCGGGGGGGAGAAGTATGGTGGAGAGAAGCACAGGAGAGAAGCACAGGAGAGAAGCAGGGGGGAGAAGTATGGTGGAGAGAAGCACAGGAGAGAAGCACAGGGGGGAGAAGAAAACAGGCCCAGGTTTCACACTGAGTGAGTATAAATACATTTAGAATCTATATTATTAACTATATGTATAATATGTACTGTTATATTGTCATTTTGTGCCATTTTGGTTGGTGGTGTGCCCCGGGATTTTTTAAGTATAAAAAGTGTGCCACGGCTCAAAAAAGGTTGAAAATCACTGCCATAGATGTCCATGAATTAGTTTAAGAAATGACACAAGGAAAAGTATTGAACACATAAAGAAAAAGAGGTCCAGCTGGTTCAACTGATGGCCTAAAAAAGGGATCTCATTACCAAGGTTCTAAAAAAGAAACATCTCATAATGAGTAAAACCAGTGAGCTGTCTCAAGACCATTGATGAGCGAGCATGCTCGTCCGAGCTTGGTACTCGATCGAGTATTAGGGTACTCAATGGTACTCGTTACTCGGACGAGCATCTCGCGATACTCGAGAAAATCTCATCATCCGTTTCCTGTAAGTTTGGGTGCTATTTCTCAGCCAATAACCATGCAGGAGACTCTTTGGTGCATTCTGAGATCCTCGCGGACCCATACATGTCGATAGCAGCGATTGGTTGGCCATATCAGATGACCCTGCCATATAAAACTCAACGCCAACAGTACTCGCTTCAGACATGTGCTGGAAGAGATCAGGGACAGAGCTGCTGCTGGTCAGGGAAAGTGTCAGTGTAGGATTTAGCGTTCCAGTAGGCAGGGAATACTAGCAATACAAACAGCCCTTTTAAGGGCTTCAAATCATTTTTTTAATAGTATTACTACAGACTGCTGACTGGGACTTGCAGTGCTGCTACCATGATTTCACCAGCACACTGTGGTGACCGGCTGCTGGCAGAAAGGGGACATTAGGTGTTGCATACAGCCCCTAAAAAGTGCTCAGTGTACTATTTTTGGAATTTGGGGCTGTTGGTTCTGCTGTACTACATTGTATTGCTGGGATTTGTAGTACATCCTGCATAGAACTTCACTGCTCATTGTAAGGGGATATCAAAGCGTGTATCTAGGTCCAGCCAGTACCAGATTGTACCGTACAGCCCCCCCCCCCTAAACTCGGGACTACACTGTTTTGCTGGGATTTGTAGTACATCCTGCATAGCACTTCACTGCTCATTGTAAGGGGTTATCATAGCGTGTATCTAGGTCCAGCCAGTACCAGATTGTACCGTACAGCCCCCCCTAAACTCATGGGAACTACACTGTATTGCTGGGATTTGTAGTACATCCTGCATACCACTTCACTGCTCATTGTAAGGGGGTATCACAGCGTGTATCTAGGTCCAGCCAGTACCAGATTGTACCGTACAGCCCCCCTAAACTCGTGGGGACTACACTGTATTGCTAGGATTTGTAGTACATCCTGCATAGCACTTCACTGCTCATTGTAAGGGGGTATCACAGCGTGTATCTAGGTCCAGCCAGTACCAGATTGTACCGTACAGCCCCCCCTAAACTCGTGGGGACTACACTGTATTGCTGGGATTTGTAGTACATCTTGCATAGCACTTCACTGCTCATTGTAAGGGGGTATCACAGCGTGTATCTAGGTCCAGCCAGTACCAGATTGTACCGTACAGCCCCCCTTAAACTCGTGGGGACTACACTGTATTGCTGGAATTTGTAGTACATCCTGCATAGCACTTCACTGCTCATTGTAAGGGGGTATCACAGCATGTATGTTGGTCCATCCAGTACCAGATTGCACCGTACACCCCCCCCCCCCCTAAACTCGTGGGGACTACACTGTATTGCTGGGATTTGTAGTACATCCCGCATATAACTTCACTGCTCATTGTAAGGGGGTATCACAGTGTGTATCTAGGTCCAGCAAGTACCTGATTGTACCGTACAGCCCCACCAAACCAGTGGGTACTACAAGTATTTTTCCAGATTTCTGTATTTCATACACAAGTCCTATCTAAGTTTCATACTGTGCAGTGTCCATAAAATGGTGAACCCCGGGGGTAAGGGTCAAGGGCGTGGGCTTGGGTTTCCAAGTCATGTGGTTGCTGGTGGCCGTGGTTCAGGGCAGGGTGACACAGCAGCACCTGTTGAGGAGGTAGCAGTGTCACACCGCAGACGCCCACTACCTAGCTTCTTTGCCCAACTTATGGGGTCTCAAGGTAGACCGTTATTGAAACTGTGGATAGCAGATAATGTGTCCAGTAACTTATCCATCACCCAGTCTTCAACGCAGTCCACCCACGCTACCCAAGGGAGTGAAACCCTTGCTCCATGAGCTCAGCCTCCTTCCCCACAGCCTGGCCCCTCCAGGGAAAGAAGGGATTCAGATCCACCACCATGCTCCCAGGAACTCTTTTCTGGACCCTTCCCTGAGTCAGAGCAACCGGAGCAGTCCCCTCTCATTCCTGCCAAGGAACGCAGTATGAGAGTTAATCAATATCAACAGGCCCTGGTGCAGAAGCTGAAAATGTACTTCCCACCTGACACCACTAGCGCCAGAGGACGAATTTCTGTGGGCCAAAGAGCGGGGGAGAGGAGCGGTGGAGCAGGCAGCTTGTCAAGGGGCAGGGGAACACTCTCCAAGGCCTTTGACAGTTTCATGGCACCCCAGCAAGACTATGTCAACCGTCCCCAGTCTAGACAGAGTAGGGGGGAAGCCTTCAGGAAGATGATGAGGGAGTACCTTGCTGACCATACCAGCATCCTTCCCAATCACTCTGCTACCTACAACTACTGCGCTTCAAAGCTGAATACGTGGCCCTAACTGGTGCTTTACGCCTTGGAGGTGCTGGCCTGCCCTGCCACTACCGTGTTGTCAGAGCGGGTCTTCAGTGCAGCTGGTGCCATCATCACTGATAAGTGCACCCGCCTGTCATCTGACAGCGCTGACAGGCTGACGTTTATAAAAATGAAGAAAGCCTGGATTTCACCTGAATTCCACTGTCCACCCGGGGAAAGCAGCTCAACATGAGGATTCTTGGTATCTCCTCTCCTCCTCCTCCTTTTCCTCCTCTTCCTTCAATTCTCAGCCAACTGCCAAGTCTTCTTTCGCCATGCAGGGTCTGGCCTAATTATTGGGAGGCTCAATTGTTTCCTTACTGACTTCTAATGGATCTCTGTGTCCTCATTGCCATGCTCTGACGTCACACTACGTCTGCGGAGGAGTGGGACTGATTGCCAGGGGCCCGCTGATCGCGCCCCCGCCAACCAGCTAGCTGTTTTATTTTTTTATTTTTTGGTCTAGCCGTGGCCGGGGCCTCACCACCCCTGGTCCAGAGGCATCAGGTGTACCCTTGATTGGTGACTGACAGCTGGCCTAGCCAGTTAGCTGTCAGCACCCGGGTTCATGTCCACTAAATATCCCAGCCCCTGGACTCCAATTTTTGGGTCGGCTCAATTGCTTCCTCACTCACTTTTAATGGTTCTATGTGTGCTCAATGCCGTGCTGTGTCTGGCCTAATTTTTGGGAGGCTCACTTGGTTCCTCACTCACTTTTATTGGTTCTCTGTGTGCTCAATGCCGTGAAGTGTCTGGCCTAATTTTTGGGAGGCTCACTAGCTTCCTCACTCATTTTTAATGGTTCTCTGTGTGCTCAATGCCGTGCTGTGTCTGGCATAATTTTGGGAGGCTCACTTGCTTCCTCACTCACTTTTAATGGTTTTATGTGTGCTCAATGCCATACAGTGTCTGGCCTAATTTTTGGGAGGCTCACTAGCTTCCTCACTCACTTTTAATGCTTCTCTGTGTGCTCAATGCCATTCTGTGTCTGGCCTAATTTTTGGGAGGCTCGCTAGCTTCCTCACTCACTTTTAATGGTTCTATGTGTGCTCTATGCCATACAGTGTCTGGCCTAATTTTTGGGAGGCTCACTAGCTTCCTCGTTCACTTTTAATGGTTCTATGTGTGCTCAAAGCCATGCAGTGTCTGGCCTAATTTTTGGGAGGCTCACTAGCTTCTTCACTCACTTTTAATGGTTCTATGTGTACTCAATGCCATGCAGTGTCTGGCCTAATTTTTGGGAGGATCACTAGCTTCCTCACTCACTTTTAATGGTTCTATGAGTGCTGAATGCCATGCAGTGTTTGGCCTAATTTTGGGAGGCTCACTTGCTTCCTCACTCACTTTTAATGGTTCCCTGTGTGTTTAATGCCATGCTATGTCTGGTATAATTTTTTTTTGAAGGCTCACTTGCTTCCCCACTCACTTTTAATGGTTCTCTGTGTGCTCAATGCCATGCTGTGTCGGGACTAATTTTTGGGAGGCTCACTTGCTTCCTCACTCACTTTTAATTGTTCTCTGTGTTCTCACTGCCATGCTCTGACTTCACACTACGTCTGCGGAGGAGCGGGACTGGTTGCCGGGGGCCCGCTGATCACGCCCCCCGCCAACCGGCCAGCTGTTTTATTTTTTTTGGTCTAGCCATGGCCGGGGCCTCACCACCCCCAGTCGAGAGGTATCAGGTGTACCCTTGATGGTGACTGACAGCTGGCCTAGCCAGTTAAATGTCAGCACCCGGGTTCGTGTGTAATTAGCAGTTAGCTTGGTTGCGTGTGAACCCGGTGGTGGCTCTGCAACTCGGCAGCCTCACACATGTACCATGCCTGGCCCACATCTTCAACCTAGTGTTGCTGCGCTTCCTTAAAACTTACCCCAAGGTGCACCGCATCTGTGCGCATTTCCGCAAGTCAACAAGTTAAACTAACCCCAACTGCTACAGTCACATTCAAAGTCAAATTCAAACTCAAAATAATGGTGGGGGGAGAAGTGGGGAGTCACATGATGCAGGGAATGTTACCCCAACTGCTACAGTCAAATTCATAGTCACATTCAATTTACCTTCCTTGTCTTCTCCATTTCGAACCATATTATCTGTGGATGTCATCTTATCTTACGGGTGTCCTCTGCCTCTGCCTGCCCTTGCCTCCATGTTGGCTACTGCTGGGCCTTAACTGGCATCCATGTTGACTACTGTTGACTACTGCTGTGCCTGCCCCTGCCTCCATGTTGGCTACTGCTGGGCCTTAACTTGCATCCATGTTGACTACTGCTGTGCCTGCCCTTGCCTCCCTGTTGGCTTCTGCTGGGCCTTAACTGGCTTCCATGTTGGCTACTGCTGGGCCTTAACTGGCATCCATGTTGACTACAGCTGGGCCTTTACTGGCATCCATGTTGACTACTGCTGTGCCTGCCCTTGCCTCCATGTTGGCTACTGCTGGGCCTTAACTGGCATCCATGTTGACTACTGCTGACTACTGCTGTGCCTGCCCTCACCTCCATGTTGGCTACTGCTGGGCCTGAACTGGCATCCATGTTGACCACTGCTTGGCCTTCACTGGCATCCATGTTGTCTACTGCTTGCTTCCTTACTCACTTTTAATGGTTCCCTGTGTGCTTAATGCCATGCTATGTCTGGTATAATTTTTTTGAAGGCTCACTTGCTTCCCCACTCACTTTTAATGGTTCTCTGTGTGCTCAATGCCATGCAGTGTCTGGCATAATTTTGGGGAGGCTCACTTGCTTCCTCACTCACTTTTAATGGTTCTCTGTGTGCTCAATGCCATGCTGTAGATACAAATGTGAACAGCGCTCCATAGTGTGATTCCCACAAAAAACAATTGGTAAGGGGAGAAAAGGAGACTCTCACCTGTGGAGGTTGTGCAAATGCAAGGCACAACACTCAGCAAAAGCATGTAGATGAACCGCAGCCACTCCCAAGAACCAAACTGGTTACTATAAGCATAAAATACCTCCACTCCAAACCTTGGGTAACTTCGGGAGCAGGTCCAAAATGAGCATGGGTAATCTAAAAGGGTTAGATTTATTTAAAAACACAACGCGTTTCGAAGTCGTACTGACTTCTTTCTCAAGTGTCTGACACTTGAGAAAGAAGTCAGTACGACTTCGAAACGCGTTGTGTTTTTAAATAAATCTAACCCTTTTACATTACCCATGCTCATTTTGGACCTGCGCCCGAAGTTATCCAAGGTTTGGAGTGGAGGTATTTTATGCTTACAATGCCATGCTGTGTCTGGTATAATTTTTGGAAGGCTCACTGGCTACCGCTTCTACCATGTTCACTCTGTCCTTACCGCCATGCTGTGTCAGGTTAAATTTTAGGTTGTTTCATCATATGCTACCTGTGTTTTAATGGTTCCCTGTTTTCTCACTGCCGTGCTGTGTCAGGCTGAGTTTTTGGGTGGTCCATATGCCTACCTCTGTTTTAACCAGGCTGTTGCACAGAATTAGGCATAATTGTGCCATTAGGCAGCCTCAGAGGCATGCATACATGCTGCCCCTGCTGTTTCCTGTCCATTTCCGTTGTGTTTCCATCAATTTCTGAGGTTGACAGGTTTTCACACGACCTTCTCTCTACCGGACTTTAGTCTCCTGCAAAAAAGCTCGGGTCTCCCATTGGCTTCAATGGGGTTTGTTACTCCAAATGAGCACTCGAGTATCGGGAAAGACTTGTCTAGAGTAACGAGCACTCGAGCATTTTAGTACTCGCTAATCACTACTCAAGACCTTTGCAACCTCATTGTTGCAAAAAATACTGATGGCATTAAATACAGAAGAATTTCTTAACTCCTGAAGGTTTCAGTGAGTACTTTTGGGGGCCATAATCCATAAGTGGAAATTATTTCACCATAATCCAGCCATGGCCAGGAGTTGCCCAAGAGCCAAGGACCACCTATGGAGAGTAATACACTTACCTTCATAGCATGTATGCACGCTCACCATGCAGGTCTCCATTGATGAACTAAAAATCCACAGAAACTATATAAAGGGCAAAAGCACCTATCATAACCACCTAACTCTTTACACTTCATGGACAAGGCACTCTGCACTTGACCGAGTGAGTGTAGGATCAAATATGAATGTGGTGTGAGCCCCTAGTTATTTTGTGTCAGAGGATTGGCCGGTCACTTGCTAGATGGTGAAGTGTGACTACACTCCAGTGGTGGTTGGCCGAAATACAGCTGGACCTTGGGGTGTTACTTTGTGACGTCAGTGAAGATGGGGCATATAGGTGTGATGGAATGCCTGCTTTTATTTTACAAGGCCGGTTGTACCTTTTTCCCCTGTGGTCAGTGTCCTGGTCTGTGATACTTCTAATCCACGGCGTGGGTTGAGATTGTCTCTGACTTGTCCTCTCTTAGAAGGGGTTTAGCACTGCATACTGTTGTGTAGCATTACTGAGAAGAGTACTGTTAGATGTGACCTGTCTGATGTCCCACCCATTCGGGGCTCTGACTAAGACTGACCAGGGTAGGGGACCTGGCAGAAGGCCAGGGCTCAGAGAGGACTCCTGTAAAGAGCTGTCTAGCTTGTGTCTTCCTCTACAACGTTCAACACGAAAGACCCATGCACTTCCTCTACCCATGTGACTTCCTTCCTCAGCGTGACTAACGTGCACTGTGTGTGAGTGAAGAGTCACTAACCCTAACACACTTAAAAGGCGGATAATAAGAAAGGTGGTACATGCCCCCACCCAAATCCCCCAAAAAATGGTTGGACCTGAAATATAAGAGTCCCCGGAAACTTGCAGAAATACGGCACAGTGAGTTATATGCTGTGAGCCTGATCATGGGATGTGTAATATACTGGAGCTGTAAAACTGGGATGTGTAATATACTGGATTCCTGAGATTGGAATATGTAATATACTGGGATCTGCTATTGGGGTGTGTAATATACTGGGGACTTTCACAACCCTTTTACATTGTACCCACAGAACCCCCAACCAATTGCCAACACATAGGCCCACATATGTCATATGTTCCCTCCACCTGTCATGTGCAGCCCACAGCATATGGCCCTCCTCTCATAATATAAGTATTGAGCTTTTTAGGAATAAAACAGCTTAGGATGATGATGCTGATGATGATGACTTCTATACCTTGTTCTTTTTTTAAAAGATCTAATGGAAGAACGAAGGCGGCGGCGCCGCAGAAGGGCAGCTGTTCGGCCCACAGGCTAGCAGCAACTCTGTGGAACTTACGAAAGTGGGCGCACAAGCGCCGTACTTTCACCAGTAGCTCGGGGGGGTCGGGGTACGTTTTCAGGAAATTTTGGAGGTAGTGCCTCCCAGTTTGAGACCCGGTCCCAGCTTCCACCACATTGACCCAATGTGCTGTGATGGATATGTATCGTCCCTGACCGCAGGCGCTTGTCCACGAATCCACGAGGTGGACCTTGGTGGTCACCGAGTACCTGAGGGCCCGCTTGATGTTACCGGACACGTGCTGGTTCAAGTCGGGGACGGTGAGCCGGGAAAAGTAGTGGCAGCTGGGGACCGAATGCCGTGGCACGGCAGCCGCCATCAGGTCGCAGAAGGACTGGGTCTCTACAAGCCTAAACAACAACATCTCAAAGGCCAGCATTTTTGAGATGTGGCTGTTTAGGGCTTGGGCTTGTGGGTGGCTCGCTGCGTACTTTTGCTTGCGCTCAAATGCCTACACAATAGACGAGACCGAGACGAGACGAGACCGAAGCGGAGGACGATGCTTCAGTGTCCTACCTGGTCATCCGGACTGCAGAGGCAGCAGACAAACGAGGGGAAGGGGCAGCAGCGGGGACCCCTGATGCAGCTTTTCCTGCGTTCGCTCTCTCCCACTCTGCTCAATGCTTGCCTTCCAAATGGTGCCGCATACCTGGTAAGGTTGCTTTTTTCAGAGCCCCGACTTTTGGAATGGCACAGTGAGCACACTGCACTCCACTTATCATCGGCGCAGACATTAAAAAATGTCCAATGACCAAAGAGACACGGCCCCTCGCGGTGGGAGCTTGGCGCAGGGGGCTGATACGGACCTCCGCTCTGCTGCATCTTGCCTGCCTTCGCTCTATGTTTTCCCTGCCTCTGGACACCCCTCTTCCTCTGGACGCAGTTTGGGGGGCTGCACGGGCCTCTGCAACTCCTCAACGTTCGCCGCTGGAGTCTCTTCAGGCCAGGTTGGGTCGGTCACTAAGTCGTCGACCGCCTCCTCCTCAACTACATCGCTGTCATCCTCCTGCTGCACAACGGACAGACACATTGACTCCCCGGATGGCAATTGTGTCTCGTCATTATCGTCATCTATGCAGATTCCACCTGGTGGGTGCCGTTTATCACCAACATCACCTGGAGATGGCGGATGCTCCAAACTTTGGGCATCAGTGCATATAAAATCCCAGGATTCTGGCAGTTCCAATGCCAGAAAAGGACCAGAAAACAGCTCCGGGACTGGGCAAAGGTGACCTCAATGTTTTCAGAACATTGGTCAGGTTGGGAGGAAGCAGGGTCACAGCGAGGTTTCTGCAGTCCAGATTCTTGGCTGCCGACGGGACTGGACTCTGTGGACATTTGGGTGGAAGCATTATCTGCTATCCATTTGACCACCAGTTCTTGCTGGTCTGGCCTTAACAGCGGTGTACTCTGCCCTATGCCTAGCCGGTTTATGAACTGAGGGATCTTGGAAGCACGTAAACCTGCCTGCCCCTCAGCAGCAGTCGTTGATTGTCCGGGTGCTTGCACATGACTTGTGCCTGAACCACCTCTTCCCTTTCCACGGCCCCATCCCTTTGCACTACCCTTCTTCATTGTAGCCTTTTACTCGGCTATTGGCACGATAGGTATCACTTGCCTTTTACTGGGCTACTGGCACAGTAGGTATCACTTGCCTTTTACTGGGCAACTGGCACTATAGGTATCACTTGCCTTTTACTGGTCAACTGGCACAATAGGTATCACTTGCATTTTAATGGGCAACTGGAACTATAGGTATCACTTGCCTTTTACTGGTCAACTGGCACAATAGGTATCACTTGCCTTTTACTGGTCAACTGGCATTATAGGTATCACTTGCCTTTTACTGCGCAACTGGCACAATAGGTATCACTTGCCTTTTACTCGCAACTGCCACTATAGGTATCACTTGCCTTTTACTGGGCAACTAGCACTATAGGTATCACTTGCCTTTTACTGGGCAACTGGAACTATAGGTATTGCTTGCCTTTTACTGGGCAACTGGCACAGTAGGTATCACTTGCCTTTTACAGGGAAACTGGCACAATAGGTATCACTTGCCTTTTACTAGGCAACTGGCACAATAGGTATCTCTTGCCTTTTACTGGGCAGCTGGCACAATAGGTATCACTTGCCTTTTACTGGGCAACTGGCACAATAAGGTATCACGTGCCTTTTACTGGGCAACTGGCACAATATGTATAACGTTTACGTGCCCTTAGTGGGCTAAACCGTGGACACTATAAGTCACTTGTACACACAGGGTACTGGAATGAATACAGCTGCTGATGCTGCTGCTGTTATATCATCTATGTCTTAGCACTGAGAAGTGCTTTGGATTCAAAGATGACCTTTTTCGTTGGATCTTAGCCCTGAAAAGGACTTTTGGGTTCAGTAGTAATCCTGCCTAACCAAAATGCTACTAAAACCTATCTCTCCCTGCTCGAAGGTCTCTCCCTGGCTAGGTCTCTCTCTCTGCAGTCGAGAGGCGGAAGTCAATTATTAAATATTGGAGGTCATGTGGTTCAGCCGTCCAATGAGGGTAGATGCCGTTTTTGCACTGCGTGCATACTCCCAGGGTTCCTCACGGCCTCCCTGCATGGTGATTGGATTAAAAAAAGCGCCAAGTGCGATGGGAGGGCTTTCGAATGTTTCCCACGTATTCGTCACACTACTCGATTGAATTTGAATCTTTCAAATACCGCAATATTCGATCGAATACCATCTCGATCAAATCATATTCGCTCATCTCTATTTAGGATTGGAGATTTAACTCACACCTCCCAAAAGGAATCTTAGGAAGTTTGCTCATCTTTACTTATGAACATAGTCTTATGCATACTTCTATAGGGCTTAAGGGAATCATCCTGAACAAGATCCTATTTATACTGCTAGCAACTATAGGCAGACAGCATTTCATGTCCTAATTTAATCTTTTCTACACAGAATGTTTTTTTTTAGATTTTTTAAATTACTGCATGAATCAGAAAGGATGAAAAGATAATTTAATTGAATGACAATGACGGTGAGTTCTTTAGGTAATAGGGATGTGAATGATTATGACAGCGTCTTGATCATTTTTAGTCTTTGACCTCTTTAAAATGACTTGAAAAGTATGATAAAAATTGCTACGGTCTGGCTCTGGTGCATTTATATGGCCAGTACTTCAATATTTAAAGGCCTTCATGGCCTTTTGAGATATAAAAGACAATCCTTATTCTAAAGTTTTCTTTCTTTAAATCTAACTAAGCATGTCATGTTAAAGTCTCCTATGATTTAAGGCATGGCCTGCACACATACTCTTGCCATGTAACAGCATATATATTTTTTCACCCCATGTGTTATAGTGTTATGCCATTTATAAATGTCAATTACCTTTCAGAGCAAACTGTTAAATATCTGTGAATTTATAGCCATGGCGACAGGAAACAAATGAGGCACATGCATTAAATGAATTTTTGTACCAAAAACTGTTTGCCAGTATAAATGGCTATTAGCAAAATTCACAAAATTGTCATAAGCCTGTATGCAAAGTGATAGATTTTGTAAAATGCTGACATGCTTGAAGTATTGTCATCTTGAGTATTTACAGCCATAAATGCCTGACAGGAGCTAGTCCCACCTTTGGGACCATCACTTGCCTGTAGAAACATGATGTGATCATTGATATACATCTGTAAATCCTATAGACTTAGATTCCGATTTGGCTTTGGGCCACAACAGGAGCGGAGTCTAAGTACCTTCTAGGTTTTAACTCTTTATACCCTCCAAGATGTGGAAGTTGGACTTCTGCAGCTGGAGGGCACAAAGTTGCTCCACAAGTGTGGTCCTGGTGTGAGAACAGTTGGCCCTAAGGACCAGACAGGGTCAGTGCAAAGCATCAGGGAATATGTAACCAAGAATATGTGGTCAGCAGTCTGGACCATCAGCAAGTGAGTCAGAGCAGTACCAGGGATGAGACAGTAATCATGATCGGACAGGCGAAGGATCAGGGCAGGCTGCTTCAAGACAGGTTTGGCAGTCTGAGTCTGCAACAGCGAGGCAAATAGCACAGGCGAGCGTCAGGTAAAAAGCGTAAACCAAGAAATAGGCACTGGTCAGGATAAAGTCAGTAGAATCTCAGAAAGGCAACTTTGCTTGAAATGCAGAAATACAATGCTTAGGCAAGATGGAGCAGGTAGAGAGACTTAAACCCCTTCCCACATTTGGACGTACCGGCACGTCCAAATCTGCATGCCCTTCCTGCAGATGGACGTGCCAGCACGTCCTCGGGATGACAGGGGCGCAGGAGCTGCGCTCCTGTCATCCCCGACAGGGCCCGGCTGTCAGTGATAGCCGGGCACCCGCCGCAACTGCCGAGATCTCGCCATTTAAAAGCTAATGTTTTAAGAATATGGTATAATTACTTTACTATTATTAGCAGCATTATAAACCCTAAACACTGTTATGGCTTTTATACATTTGACCCCATGCGACATAAAATAATTTTTTACATGCAAATGAAGATATTTAAGGAATGTTGTAAACATATTTAATAATATGCTTATGTATTCCATAATCTTGATTTAATTAATGAAGCCTTAATTTAGACATCACTGAATGACAAATAAGCAGGTAATTGCCTCCTGGAAATAGTTATTTCACAAGTTGAAAACATTCTTGTTTACACTGCGAGAGGTGGGAATCCTGTTCTCAATTCCCACTAGAGTAAAGATTTTTTTTTCATGAAGATCAAATATCAGCATAAAATTTATATGACTTTTAATAATAAAGTTGGTGTTACATCACAGGCTGGACGTAAAACACTTGTGGTCATGCCTCTTAACTAATGTGGCAAATCTTTGGCTAGTCTTGTGCCACAACTTCAAAGTTTCAGCAATTATCAGCTGGCATAGATTAAATAACTTTAATAAGTATTTGAACACTTCCTACTCTATTTCTACTTCCTAATTTATTCATAATCTACTAAATACTTTCCAAAGGCTATGTTCCCACACAGTATTTTTGCTTAGTATTTTGGTAAATTGTGTTCAACCAAAACCAGCAGTTGATTGAAAACACAGTAAGGTTATGTTCACACACTGTTGAAATTGAGTGGATGGCCATAATTTAATGGCAAATAATGGCCATTATTTCAAAATAACAGCTGTTGTTTTAAAATAACGCCAATTATTTGCCATTTAATGACGTCCATCCACTCAATTTCACAGCCTTTCTGTATTTTCAATCCACTTTTGGTTTTGGTTAAAAAATATTGACCAAAATACTCAGCAAAAATACTGTGTGGGAACATAGCCTAAAAGGAATGTTCTGCCTGGCCACCTTTGTTAAGCAACCAATTCCATTGATTTGGTTACTTTTTACTCATAGAGCTAATCATATACTCTATTTTCTTTTTATTTCACTGTGAAAACATTCTTTATTATTAGAGTAGGAATGTTTATCATGGTCAAAACAGCAGCAAAATACTGCAGAGAGCTTCTAACAAAAATCTCATGATCAATGGCTTCTATCTTTTGTATAAGTCAAGGACAGCTAGGTGAACTGGAAAGATATAGTGTACTTCTTGAAATGGCTATAAAAATGTGATCCAACAGGGGGAAAGGATAAAAAAAATAAAATATATATATCATATCAGGGACATAGAAAAGATTGAAACTTGTGAACATTTGTAACATTCTCTGTTTGTTATTGATGGTTCTATCCAATGGGAGAATTCTGAATGAAAGAATATATGGAAATTTGTCCTCTGTAAGACAATGATACAACCCTGCAATTAAATATATCCCCTGTTATTTTTGAAGCCCACTAAGCAAATACACTTGAAAATAATTTTATATTCAGCTTTGAACAAAGCCCATTTTTGATGTACGTTTGATGTGTATAAAGGGAGCCCTTGATTCATATGCTGAAATGTTTAGGGGCGCTAGCATAGGCCAAACACTTGGAAAGATAATTCATTTTCATCATATATTTAGCTTGTATATATTGGTTTACTTTTTTTACACTATTGAAACTGGGCTCAACTGTACTATAGTTTCTCTTTAATTACAATATATATGTATATATCTATATATAATCAATACATAACTGACTATGTTTTTTGTTTATCAACAATGAGGTGTGAAAGAATTGTATATTGTTTACACAGTGTCGGACTGTGGTATCTGGGGCCCACCAGAGGAAATTATCCTGTGGGTCCACCAATGAAGAACCAGTGAGAAACAACATTTCAGTCAGTGTTTGTGCAGGTTCTAAAGCTGGGGCCCCCCAGAGGCTCCTTCGGTCCTCTGGTTGGCCAGTCTTAGGGTGGGTTCATACTGAGGAATTCTTGCAGATAACGTCCGCGGAATTCCGTTGTCTGTCCGCACGCACAGCCGCGCGCCTTTCCACCAGCTCCATAGACACCATTCTATGGGCCGGCATATTCCACTATCCGCCAAAATAAGTGACATGTCCCTTCTTTCGGCAGATAGCGGAATACGCCAGCCCATAGAATGGTGTCTATGGAGCCGGCGGAAAGGTGCGCGAACAGCCGACGGAATTCCGCAGAGTTTATCCATGAGAATCTGTAGTGTGAACCCACCCTTACACTGTGTTTAGATGAGCAATGTATCAAGAAAAGCGTGCTCGAGGTTACCTCATCTCTAATGACTATGCATTTCATCATTTAGAATCTCAGACATAAAGTTCATGAGCAGATTAATATATTTACTGATTTTACTGTCTTGCCTTCTTCCCATAGTGCATCCTGCTACCATTATGTTCACAGGTAAGCAATGCACATAGAAGAATTTGTCCACATAATAATCTAACTGATAGTCAGCTCACCTCATGTGCTAGGACGGTTGCAGTTCATTAGTGGAGGGAGCATGGATCCAACAGTGGCCACCCATTGCTTCAAGGAGAAAAAAGAGGGAAATGGTTCCAGCACTCCAACGGAAAAGTTAAAACATCATACTTTATTGCATATCCAGGTTAAAAACTTGCTGCTTAGTAGAACCTACACATAGGTTCTAATAAGCAGTGAGTTTTTAATCTGGATATGCAATAAAGTAAGATGTTTTAACTTGTCCACATAATGTAAAAGAAAAGAAACTGAGATTCCTTTATTTTTCTCTGTGGTCCAGTTTGGTGATCATACATCTTTTTTTTATATCTTATACATCTTATCTTTTTTTAGGTTTGGCTGTCAGGTATTGGAAGTGTATGGGGGCTTTTAGAATGTGGTGGGTCCGACACCCAGTACCAATGCTGAACAGCTGTTTGAAGCAACTCTTACCTATGATCAACTTTTTATTCACTGTACTGTTAGAAGCAGTGTTGTAAGGTACTTCGGCATTGTGACATTCACTCAAAAGGCTAAAACATGTCCATATTTTGATAATTACTAACATAAAAATGATCAAAATAAGTCTGTAATTATGCCTCAAAAGCTTTGTATGAACGTGCCCTAATAGAATGGCAATTCCAAGAACAAGCAGCAGTAAACATTGAAGAAGCTCAAGCACTCTGACAAACACTGTGCTCTTCAAACAGCAGATTGATGGGAGCTCTGGAATTGGACCCTGGTGATCTAATATTGAAGGCTTATCCTGACATTAGGCCATCAATTTTGTAAGGTTTGATAATCCATTTAACAGCTCTGTACTTAGCAAAAAAAGAATATAATCTACAGGAATCTTAAAGACTTATGTGTATTTGAGTGTCCACCAGACACAACATAACAGCTAGTATGCCCTGTTAATCTTGCGTTTGAAAACATCAATTAGACATTACTGGATCCATTACAAAATTATAACCGAAAAAAAAGGATATACTTATATATTTTCTTTACTTAGCTTAAATTAATGCATTTCAAGACAACCATGAACAACTTCTGCATGGATTTTCTACCATCTCCATTTGCCTCTTGGTATTTGGATTTCCAAGGAACACTCTAAAGACGTACGGAGAGGTCAGCTTGCTGCTAATGAAAGACTAAACTCTACATATCACTTAACAATATATCTCCACTGTTTATAAATGGCAAATTGATTTGTGAGAGTTGGGATGTGGTTTCGGAAATGTCTAACTGCTTGCTATGTAAGCCTTTCCGCACTTATACGCTTGAGCAACTGCCACTGTGTATAGCACCACTCCTAAATAAATTAAGTGCATATTGTGCTGAAATACAAATAAAATTTGCTAAGTACTGGATGCTGATTGATTTAAATGCACAGTGTAAGCAGCTGAAACATCTGTGCTGATTTTAGTATGCAGTATAGCACTTTAGTCATATAAAGTTTTAGGTGTCAGTAATAGAAAGTGTCTTTTAGCGCTAAGCTTTAATTAACAGTAAAGCCCACCACCAATAGCTAACTTGTACAAAACTTACATGTCAGGCCTGTCACTTGTATAAAAGCATGTCACTTGTGGAAATACAATCTATCAGTAGAGTATACTGTACATTTGTTGCATAAGTAATCATTGAAGCCTTTCACTGTCAACTGTACTTAAAAATGTACAACATGAGGACTTCCAGTTCCGGCGCCATGCTGTAAGCCACGCGCGGCCTCGGCTCTGCAGCTCCCGTGCCCGTCATTCTTACACCCGCATTATTACACAAATCGGGGTGATTCTTGCCCCTCGTATATCGGGGGACTCGGATGGATCGCTACATCCAGAAAAAGGGCAAACAGAACACCACAAAGAGCCGCTCCCGGACCCGTAGGACGGACGGAGGGGAAAACAACATGCGCCTTCCCCTGCATTTTCCAGGGCTACCTCGCCTGCCAGGTCTGAGAGAGATGTTTCGGGGGGAGAGGCGGAGGGGGACACTCTTGTGCTGGACTATGCCACACTGGCTACCGAAGTTGTAAAGCGTATCACGCCAGAGCTTCAGACGACGGTCACGGCAGCGGTGGCTGCAGCTATAAAGCAGTTACAGGCTGAGATGGCGGCACAGGGGGCGCGGATCACCGCTGTGGAGGAGAGAATCGGCATGCTGGAGGACTCTGGGAAGTCCAGGCACACACGCTTGCAAAAGGTGGAGAGGGAGTATAAAAAGCTCTGGGACAAGGTAGAGGACCTTGAAAACAGGTCTCGACGGAATAATCTCAGGGTTGTGGGAGTCCCTGAAACTGTCAAGCAAAGAGACCTACTTCAACTTTGTGAGGTGACTATACCATCCATGCTCGGTCTCCAGCGCCATTGCAAGGTGGAGAGAGCACACAGGTTAGGCATGGAAACACGACAGCCTCCAGATGTGGGATACCCCCTGGGGCTTGCGCAAAGGGACAGGCCGAGGCAAGTAATCGTAAAGGACTTAGACTTCACGGATAAGGTGGCGATGCAAAGAGCCTTCCGCAACAAGCAAGAGGGTCTCCGCGTTGAAGGGCAGTGCTTAATCATCTTTGGAGACTTTTCTGCGGAAGTCACCCGCAAAAGGAAATTGTTTTCCCCAATTTGCACCGCATTGTTCAGGAAGCAAGTAAGGTTTGCTTTGGTGTACCCGGCAGTATTAAAGGTGTTTCACCCTGATGGATCCATGCAATCCTTTACGACAGCCGATGACGCAGCTGACAGTCTGAAAGATTATCTTACTAATCTCCCATCAGAGGCTTTATCAAGTCCCCGTCGGATGGAGGGATCTGAAACTTCATCCTGGGCACAGGCGGTGGGCATGGTGGATGCATGTAGGTGGAAGCAACCTGATGCTAGAGAATATTCTCACTATTCTCATCCACATGGTTCAGGATCGATTATGTTTTTATCACTGATACCTTACTGACTCGCCTTCACAGTGCGCAGATTGAGGACCTTGTTATTTCTGACCACTCGCCTGTCTCCATTACACTACTGGACAATATCATAGGGGGTCTGACTACATATGGCGGTTCCCGATGGGTTTAGCCAGGGACGAAGACTTCCAGTCTTTCCTCAAACTATGGTGGTGGGAATTTGCCAGGGACAACGCTGATCATGCTGCACAACCACAGCTTTACTGGGAAAGGGCAAAAGCAGTTTTGCGGGGCCGTATCATGGCATATGTTTCTGGGCTTAAAAAAAAGATTACAGCGCAACTTAAGACACATAGTGACGCGCTCCGAAAGGCATATACAGCATTTTAGGCATATACAGCATTTTTGGCAAGTTCCTCTCCAGAGACCAAAGAGGCATGGCACCACACTAAATCAACATATGAGAGCTGGTTAGAGAGAAAGGAGAACATAAACAGATCTCATTTTGAAGCGTCCCTATTCCGATATGGAAACAAGCCAGGCAGGCTGTTGGCTAGACTGGCTAAGGGTCGCCCAAACCTTCACCACATACAGGCCCTCAGGGACCCTTTGGAAACCTTCAATTCTCATCCGAAGGAGATTAACATGATCCTGAGATCATTTTATGAGCACCTTTATGCTGATACCCCCTCCCGAGATGTTCCTGTCAGGGACTGGCTGCAGGGGTCAGGGCTTCCTACCCTAACTACAGAGGAAAAGGACCTATTAAATGCTACTGTCACGATAGAAGATATAGCTAGAGCCGTTAAAGGACTGAAGCCCAATAAAGCCCCGGGACCGGATGGCTTCACTGGAGATTTTTATAAAATAGCTCTCACAGAGATAGGCCCCAGTCTCCAGTCTTTATATAACCTTTACTTACAAGGGTCCCCGGTATCATCACATATGAATACAGCGGTCATTAAGGTACTGCCCAAACCGGGAAAGGATCTAATGTCGCCAGAGGGGTACCGACCAATATCTCTTATAAACGTGGACCTCAAAATCTTATCCAAAATTATGGCGGACCACTTGGCCCTGGTCCTCCCTCGCCTTGTCTCTCCAGCTCAGGTGGGATTTGTCAAGGGACGATCGGCAGTATCCAACCTTCGTAAGGTTATTGGAGTCTTAGATGAGGTCCAGTTACGTCCTGACTCACACCCCTCCCCCGCCATTCTCTTCATCGATGCTGAAAAAGCTTTCGACAATGTGCGGTGGGAGTGGGTGTGGGCACTGATGTCCAAGATGGACTTTGAAGGGCCGTTTATGCTTTTTATTTTGGCATTGTATAGTGAGCCTTGGGCAAGGGTGGGCACTCCTGGGTTCTTGTCTCAGCCGTTCCGATTATTTAAGGGTACCAGGCAGGGATGCCCCCTATCACCCCTCTTGTTTGATTTAGCTCTGGAGCCTCTGTCACGGGTATTAACATCGCACCCTGATATCAGGGGCATAGAGGTAGGGGGCATCCCTGTCAAAACCACTCTTTTTGCGGATGATATACTCCTATTTTTAGAACATCCTGTTACAGATCTTCCTGTTGTTTTTGACTGTCTTCAGGATTTCGGGATACAGTCAGGGCTCAGAGTGAACATATCCAAAAGCACATTGCTAGACCTAGCTGGGACACCTCTAATATTTCAAATTGGACCTTCAGTAGCAATTACACGTACGGCCATAAGATACTTAGGGATCATGATTGGAAGAACGCCTGGTTCGTTGTATGGACTTAACTACCCGCCACTCATCCATTCAGTTCTTAAAGACATCGACAAATGGAAGTCATTGCCCTTGCCCATGGTGGCAAGGTGCCATTTACTTAAAATGTTAGCATTCTCGAGGCTCTTATACCCTATGCAGACTATTCCTGTGCTGCTAAAACATGTTGATGTGAGTAAACTACAGACGGCCTTCTTGAAGTTTATCTGGAAGGGGAAGAGGCCACGCATAGCCCTTAAAAAGTTACAGTTGTTCCGTGGATAGGGTGGGTTAAACTTCCCTGATGTTAGGAGGTATAACATAGCATGCTTGCTTAGACATGGATTTGACTGGATGAGGGGCGGGGGTCCGTATTCCAACTATTGCGTAGAAGCAGCACTAGCTGGCCCTTGGTCTCTGAAGGCGGTCTTATATTCCAAATTTTCCGCAATTCCCTCTCACATTAAACACTGCCTGTTATTACATGATACGGTCGCGGCCTGGAAAGCTGGGTTGAAAGACCTTAAACTCCCAGCTTTTATAGGGAAGCATATGCCATTATGGGCACACCCGGAACTTGACATGAGACTATTAGACAAGGCTTATAAGAGGTGGGGGGAGAAAGGCATACATCGGGTATCGGATCTTTGCATGAGGCGGAACATAGGTATTTGACCTTTCCGGAGTTGCAGGGTAAATACGGCTTGACAGCGGGCAATTTCTTGTTGTACAGGCAGATCATGGCCTAGATTGAGAGACCTTTCCTCCTTTTACCAGACTAATCTGGTCCATGATCTGGTACAACTGGAAAACCCTAACCATTCCCTGTCATATATCTACTGGGCATTGCGTCAGCAAGCTTCCCAACCCTTCGATCAGAGCATATTTAAGTACTGGGAGAACAAACTGGGTAAAAGCGAGTTGACAAAACCTATACTGGATGGCTGGGCGACGGTCCGTAGAACGGTGGTTAGTGAGCATTGGAGGGAAACCCAGTATCGTATTATTCACCATGCCACCTATGGCTTCACGTTGCCGAAGAAACCAGACAGGCCTGACAGGATAGATAGATGTCCTAACTGCAATCTGGGGGGGCGGACCTTATGCATGGGTTGGTAACATGCCCTTTGACTCGTCACTTCTGGGTGAAGTTAAGGGACCTACTGCTCTCCAAATTACAGGTAAATCTTCCTTTGGACCCTGAATTCATTTTATTCCACATCCCTCAAGCTGAGGTCCTGCCGACCCTACTTACCCACGTTTTTGTCCTGGTCGCCAAAAGGTGCCTGTTGGCGCATTGGTTGGAATCTCATATGCCAACTACTGACGAAGTAGTGGGCCAGATCAAGAAATATCTCCTTTACGACCAGTTAGAAGTTGCACGCACGAAGGAAAAATCTACAAAAGGGTTCTTCAAAAAGTGGAAGACATTTATCTGTACTTTTCTCACTTCAGCCGAGATACGACAAGTGGTCTTGCCCTTTAAAGACACCAAGTGGTATCTGGCTAAAGATGTTGCAGGCACGCTGGGGAGGCTAAAGGTGTCATAGGACATACTTTCCTGGATTATTATACTGTACCTTGTGGTTGATAGAATTATGTTTACGTTCCTTCGAGTTTCTGGTGGAACTGCGAGCGGGGTGGGAGGGATAGGGGTTTGTTTTTGTACTTTATATGTTTCAGGCTTATAGCCAAGAAGTTGGGTGATTTGGCTTCCAGGGACATATGATTACATTGTATCTGAAAATGTTTGTGTCCGATCCCCAAGCAACTTCTGTATGCTTTTGTTTATCTAATGTGGAGTAATTGTCTCCACTTGTGTTTATTTGCTGTCACACTATGAAAATTTGAATAAAAAAGTAAAAAAAATAAATAAAATGTAAAACATTCTGTGAATGATCCACAAAGAATTTAAATATTGTACTCTTTTAGGCTGGGTTCACACTACATATATTTCAGTTAGTATTGTGGTCCTCATATTGCAACCAAAACCAGGAGTGGATTAAAAACACAGAAAGGCTCTGTTCACACAATTTTGAAATTGAGTGGATGGCCGCCATATAATGGCAAATATTTGCTGTTATATTAAAACAATGGCTGTTATATTGAAATAATGGCCGTTATTTACTGTTATATGGCGGCCATCCACTCAATTTCAACATTGTGTGAACAGATCCTTTCTGCGTTTTTAATCCACTCCTGGTTTTGGTTGCAATATGAGGACCACAATACTGACTGAAATATACGTAGTGTGAACCCAGCCTAAATCTGAACTAGAAATGAGCACGCAAAACAAGAATCCGTGGAGCCTCGGTTGCAAGTCTCAAAACACGGGATAGCCAGATATCTCTAGCCTGTTGCCACGGGGTGCCTCCATGATGGGGAGAGCACCACACCACCCTGATAGATAGCCCTTTAAGTCACACTTGGTGCGAGTATTGGAACATAAATATATTTGTTTCCCTATTTTTGTTCCAATATTTGCAACCGAGTGGGACTTAAGGGGCTATCTATCAGGGTGGTGTGGTGCTCTCCCTATCATGGAGGCACCCCGTGGCAACAGGCTAGAGATATCTGGCTATCCCGTGTTTTGAGACTCACAACAAAGGCTCCACGGATTCTTGTTTTGCATATTTAAATTTTGGGGGCCATCTTGACTGAGTATTTCATTGGAATTTTTTCACTGATCTCCTTGAGTTCAGTGATTACTGTGTTTTGTTGGTTGATTTGTCATTGCCCCAACCAGCAAGAATCCTGCTCCACACTAACGAGGGGTAAATACCCCGAAACGGCTGTCTGTGAATGGATGCCTGCCTTGGCAAGCCCTTGTCATGATCGCAATACTCGCACCTTGAGTTAGATGATGACAAAAAGGGGCCACCCTGTTGTTTCCCTATTTATGTTCCAATACTCGCAACCGAGTGGGACTTAAGGGGCTATCTATCAGGGTGGTGTGGTGCTCTCCCCATCATGGAGGCACCCTGTGGCAACAGGCTAGAGATATCTCACTATCCCGTGTTTTGAGACTCGCAACCGAGGCTCCACGGATTCTTGTTTTGCATATGTTAATTTTAGGGGGCCTCAGTGGAGACTCTTGACTGAGTACTTCATTGGAATTTTTTCACTGATCTCCTTGAGTTCAGTGATTACTGTGTTTTGTTTGTAGAAATGAGCACAACTTAAGCATGCTCAAGTTTGATTGTTCAGCATGTATCCATGTTTTCCAGGAAGCCTGAGGGCTGCATTCAACTACTTCAGTGACCATTCCAAACAAATTGTGCCCATCTCTAGTCAAAACATATGAACTCTAAGGGTAGCTTCACACGTACAGTATCGCAGTGGATTTTATGCTGCGCATCCGCAGCAGATCCGCAGCAGGTTTTACAGTGCGGATTTGAGGCTATGTTCATTTGTTTAGTCAAATCTGCAGCGCATCCTCAGCAGAAAATCCACTGCGATACGATACGTGTGAAGCTATCCTTAAGGAATTTAATCAATTGGAGGTTGTATGGTTACTCAAGATGCTCTAAGAGCCATGGCAAGGCACTCAATTGGACAAAGTATGTCTGCAAAATGTTGCAGCAGAAGAATGGCAACACGCCGTTCGGCATTTCAGTTTAATTTCCACTTCACTTGTATGTATGCAATACATAGGAGAAATCTTTATATTTCTCTATATTAAAAAAAAGCAAACAGATGCACAAAAAAAGGCCGGTTGCTGGGGTTGCGCCGACGTCATGCCTAGTAGCCGGCCTGCTGTGATTGCGCTGCGGTGCTTTGTTATAGCAGTGGCTAGGGCTCCCAACCGGGCGGCACAGGTGTTTTGTGTTTTATTTACTGTTACTGGCGGGGGACACCTCCAGTCAAATCACTACCTTGTGCTGGAGCTGGAGTCTCAGCTCCAATCAGTTCTGGAGCTGGAACTTTAGGCTCCACAAGTACCTTCCCCATTCCTTAGTGCCTTGCCTGTGATAGCGCCTATTTTAACTAGTGTCCTTGATCTAGCATTGCTTGTACTTGATTCCTAACTTCTGCTTTGCCCTTTTGACGACCCCCTTACATAAGACTTTGTACTTCGCTGCTCGGCTGATTTTTGACTTGGACTCTTGACATCCCCTTCATTGTGTTGTGTATTGCCTTGTTTTGTTCAGTGTTTCACTTCAACGAGATCAGGGACTGCTGTCCAGTTGTCCGTTTGCTATTTAGATCATCTGAGGCAAGACGGTAGGGACAGCAGGGCGTGTGCCAGCTTCAGAGCTCACCTGTCCTTGTGTCTCCCTGTCCCTATCCTAGCAGGCCCTATACACCTCCATTGGTACAAACAGTTGTGAGTCTACACAACTATTCTCAAATGTGAGTCCTAATATGAGAAAATATGAACACTTGCAGGGCAGCTAGTAAACAGAATTTGCACAACCTATTATGGCATCTGTACGCATGTGCCAAAGTGTTCAAGTAATATTTAAGGACTGTGTGAAATTCTGTCCAGAATATTCTATTGAAGTCATGAACTCTGAATATAGTGAAATTCTGTTTAATGAAAAAGAGGTAGAATTATTCAGTATGAAGGAAACCACAAGACATATACTAATTGTGAAGAGAACCCTTGGGGGTTATCTAAAAAAAAAATAAAAAAAATTGCAGTTATTAATTAAAAATATAATCTTGAAGTTGAGGAAGCCAAGCTGCCACGAGGCGAAAAAGTGATAATTAGGAAAATGTTGTCTCGCCAGTGAGGGGATTAGAATACTATTAATAGCACTTTGAGAACTATTATGACTTTTTATTTCATATTAACCCACTTTTAAAAGACATTTGACAGCTGATTTTAAATAGATCCATGGAAAAGTTTAGATGTATGTCCCTTTAATTCAGCTTATTTCTTAGAGAAACAATCACCTGTAGCACAAACCTCATTTTAAGAAAAAGAACATCACAATAAATTCCTGGATCAATGACCTACCTCGAGCAATGTAATGCTGATATTAGTGGCATAACTATAAGGGCTATAGAAATAGTAGTGACAATTGAACATCATGACTTTCTTGTTATAAATGAACTATAATGGCTGTGTCTGAAAATATATGAATGGACAATTCTGAGGGACCTGATTAATGGTAATATTTATAAAACTTAATAAATACTGTATTTCTGCAGACATATGCTCGGGTGTATAAATTATAATGGAAAGGTTAAAAAAGTAGTCTTGTTTGTTTAAATAGAACTATACAGTATGTATGAGCTAAATATACCATAATTATGCTTTGTGGTCAGTCACATACCCATTTTACTCAAATGTATCTTACCACTTTCATTACATTTCAGTACATTTACAACATTAATTATCTTATACAGTATGTATTTTGTTCTTATCTTGTAATCTTGCAATACATGGCCCCTTCCATCTTTCCTTCAATATGGTGCAGTCGTCCTGTCATGAAAGATGTTTCCACCTGCATGCTTCAAGGTTGGGACTGTGTTCTTGGGAATGTTCTTGTCCTTTTTCTTCCTCCGAACATGGTGAGTGGAGTGGATACCGGAAAGTTCTATTTTGATATGATGTGACCACATGACCTTCTCCCATGCATCCTCTGGATCATCCAGATGAATTTATATTGTGCGCATGCATTTATCGCTGTATCTCCAACAAAATGGCTGCTGGCGTATATCACTTTATCGCCAACAAAATAGCCGCCACAAGAACCCGGTTCGCGAAACTGGGAACTGGGAGTTTTTTGTCCCTGTTATGGATTGTATAAACAAAGATGTTCACTAGTTCACATTGTGTGTAATCAGGTTTATGGCCAATTTGTGTTACATGTGATACGGCAGACCGGAAGTGAGACGTCTGACTTTTTGAAGCCATATGCACACAGCACATTGTGGGCATTTTGTCCAGATCCAGAAGTGACCTTTAAGTCGCTGCACATAGATACCGGATTCCATTCTTGACTTATTCTTGTACTCCTTCAGAATGTGCATGTTTGTATAGAGATATTAGGGAGTCTTTTTACAGCACGAATGTGCATATACTCATGATCCTGTCATATATTTGGTATAATGGTCCGGTCTAATCCGCGAAACCAGAAGTGATGTCAATTGGCCCTTTTGAAGCTAGATACATGTACTATACCGCCATTTCTCTTAGGACATGCGAAGTTGCACAGCGTCCTTGCCAAGGTCGCCATCTTTTCTGGCTTAACAATGCAATCTCTGTGATATCATATGTGCCAGGTAGGCTTGTATTAATTGTTTATTGAAAATTTACAATTATCATTAGATGTAGTATGTATAAATAGTATCCCCACACAGTATTCCCTACCCCTGATGAAGTTCCTGGTGGACGTAATGCGTAGGGCATTATGGGTCACCCTGATCCTGTTTCCTTCCCTATATGCATGGTGATATGAATTATATATTTTGCTTTTTCACTTCCATGATGATTATTGCATGATTTGTACATGGGCTTTCTCTTGATTTTTGGGGACATTCACCAACATTTGCACTTTAGATAACACTTTTGTTTATTTGTAACACATATTTACATATATATTTTTTTTGTTTTGTTTTTTGAGGCTCTTTGTATTGGTTTGCACATGTATATCATTTAGGGAAGGTGAAACATGTATATGGTTTTGGGTTGTAGGCCCGGGAGACACTTTATATTGTATAGTTCTCCCATGTTGTTTGGGTGTTTTTAATTGGTTTTAACTATGTGTGGGGATTGTTTGTCTTATGTAATTTTTTGATACTTATCATGTGTGTTCAATAAAGATATTGTCATTTATGCCTTGTATTCATTTTTTGGTGTGCTCCTGTTTTAGTTTGTCATACAGCTTTGCTGTCTGGTGGTTCATGGATCATCCAGATGGTCATCAGTGAACTTAAAACGTGCCTAAACATGTTCTGGTATAAGCAGGAGGATCTTGCATGCCCTGTAGGATTTTAATACATTACAGCATAGTGCGTTGTTAACAGTCATCTTTAACACTGTGGTCTCAGCTCTCTATGTCATTGACCAACTCCTCCTATGTAGTTCTGGTCTAATTCCTGAGCTTTTTCAGAATCATCCTTACCCCATGAGGTGAGATCTTGAATGGAGACCCAGATCAAGCAAGATTGTCAGTTATTGGCTTATCATCAAGCAGCATGCCTATTGTCCTGTAGCCCATGCCAGCCTTGTGCAGGTCTACAGTTTCATCCCTGGTGTCCTTAGACAGCTCTTTGGACTTGGCCATAAAGGAAAGGCTGGAGCGTGATTCACTATGTGGACAGGTGCCTTTTTTTTAATACAGGTAACAAGTTCAAACAGGTGCAAATAATATAGGTAATGAATGCAGAGTAGGAGGACTTCTTTAAGAAAAACTAACAGGTCTATGAGAGTCAGAGCTCTTGCTGGTTGGTAGGTGATCAAATATGTATTTAATGCAATAAAATGTAAAGTAAATATTTAAAGATCAAACAATGTGATTTTTTTTTTTTTTTTTTTGAAAAATAAATTCTGTCTCTTACAGTTAAAGAGTAGCTACGATAAAAGTTACAGACCTCTCCATTTTTTGTAGGTGGGGAAACTTGCAAATTTGTCAGTATATCAAATATTTATTTTCCCCACTGCTTATGCCACAATATGTATGCCATGTGGATGCCCATTGACTTAATCTAATTAGAAATAGAATAAAGGTGCCTATGGACCTTCAATAACTGACAGTTAACTCTGTCCTCTCCATACACTATTCTGCTTACATTTAACACAGTCAAACTTTTATGTGTTGCTTATGTGATGCGACCATCAGACTGCTTGGCACCAGCTTGTCCCTCTGAGAACAGAAGGGTCAAGCAGTAAATGTAGTCACACTGACCCTTTGCTTCATGATTATCACCTGCCAGTGGAGAATTGGTAAATACCATACACCTTCTACAGGCGGCTTACTTTATTATAAAGTGTCTGGGTACCTATATTGCAAACACAAATGTAGTTGTAATTGTGAGATGTCCACATACATTTGTCTACATAGCCAAATGTCCACTTGTTTAAACCTATCCTAAGCTTAAATTGTATAAATAATTCATCATAGTTGTGTCTAATAATATGCATACACCAAGCCATGTAAATGCTAACAAGTACAAACGTCAATTAATGTATAATCCTTTATCACTAATGATTGGCACAAACCAGGGATCCCTTAAGTACTATTACAAGAGAAAATGGTGAATGTCTGAAGCATACATTTTTTGAATACTCAAGACATTCTGAATGTCTGTAATTTCATAGTCATGTCACATAAGGTAATTAGAAACCTGGGGGCAAATTAACCCAAAATGTTTCATTAGTACAGTGGAACTGGCAAACCTGTTTTCTCTAGGTGTCCACTTATGAGGCTACTTCAACAAATTATTTAACATATAAATGTGTTCAGTGTTTTTTTCGGGAATTATGATTCATTAGGAAGCAATACGAATCCCCTATTATGTTAATGGAGGAACTGGATGTCTTATATTGGTCATTTACCGCTTTGATTTTATAGAATCTTTGCCTTTTTGCAGCAGAACTGCAAAGTGGTATTAAGCTATTCATTGTTCTGATGTCTATAAATTTTAAGTAAATGTTGAATAAAATGTACTCTATACATAGAAATTTGTATTTTGGGAGAAAAATACATATTTTTACTTCTGTATTACAAGTTTTAAATATTCCTATATCTCTGAGTACACACTGTTTTATCTGTTCAAGGTAGAGATTCCACCGGCAAATAATTATTTTGTGCAATCTAAAAAACAGTTTCTACAGTATATGCTATCCATATCTAGTCATGTCAACACAAAGGACTGGTTCCCTTAACTAGATTATCGCCATGCACCTTTGTGTAAACTTTATCAGTCCATATAGATTTTCTTCCCATAACGGGACTTTATCTAGAGAGGGTGGCCACCTATTAATAATGGTGGCCCCAAATAAAGATTGCGGTCATTATTTGCTGCGGTCATCATCAATAGACGGCTGCCTTTTCACAGGAGATACCCTCTATCGTTTTGTCTAATCATTTGTTCATTTTTTAATTACTTGTCATTTCATTGCCAGCTTCACTTAACCAATAAACATGCGGGGAAGGGGCTGGCACATTCTGTTATGCAACATCCATGTTGGCTGCTGCATAGCAGTGATTGGCTGGTTGCATCAGGTGACCTGGGTGTATATAGACTCAAGTCACTGGATGCTCGATTCAATTGTGGTCTGTTAGCTGAAAGGGAGAGCTGCTGAAGCAGAGAAGAAGGTAATATTGTGAGGTTAGTCAGGTAGGCAGTTAGGTTCACCAAACACCCAACAGTCCTTTTAAGGACTAGTAGTCTGTCAGTGTGACTGCCCCAAAAAAACAAAAAAAAACAATTGCATACAATATACCAGTATTATAAGAGATAGGATACTGGTATATGGCTAGTAAAAGTCAGTAATCTACGGCTATCCAAAAGTCTTTTTAGGACTAGAAAAAAAATCATCCGCATTACTGTACAGTAGCAGTAGTGTAGTCCGTAACACGGCCGTGTCCGTTACCCCCTACCTGCACTGGGTTGCACTGCGCTGTGATCATCTCCTTTTCTCTCCTTTGTTTCTGACAGTTTCTCTTCTGAGCTGGCCTCCTGGAGGATTGGGCACCCTCTAGTGGCAGACATGCACCTGTCCACCTGTTTTTATAAGGTCAGCCCACAGTCTCTGGAGTCTTCTGGTATATTCTCCTAAGGGTATATATAGTCTCTACCTCCTCACCTCTTTGCTCAGTTGTTGTTATTTCTCAGTCAGCAAACACATATGTGCTCCCTGGCTTTCCGCCACTTCTTAGAGAATCTTCTTGCTATTTGGATTTCCATCCATTCCTAGTTCCAGCTGAGCTCCAGTCTGAACTATGTCCTATAGCTGTATCCTGCACTTCTGCCACAAAACAAGAGCACCTAGTCCCAGATTCCAGCACTCCTCCAGTTCTTCAATTGGTAGTCACCAAGGTTTTTCCTGAGAGTAGCGACTTGAGAATTTCCTGCAGTGAAGTCCAACCAGCCTTGCAGCAGGTGCTGGTAAAAACCGTGAGCTCCTTTGACTCCACTCTTTGGGAAAGGAATGCCAGGAATCCTTGATGATCCAGGGAATCCAAATCCTTGTGCTTGGACCATCCATTACACAGTCTAACCAGTGTCATAGTGCGACAGTCTAGTGTTGCTCAGTATGCACAGTTAAATAGTGCTACACTTTTTTGCTGACAGTAGTATATTCACTACCACCAAAAAGTTTAAAACTGTTGTTTTTCAGACTAGTGTTATCTTTTTCTGGAAAACAAACCACAAAAAAAACATCTGCCATACAGTATAGCAATAGTATTATACAGTCTAGCCAGTGTCATAGTGCGACAGTCTAGTTGTGGTGACAGAGTATATGCTGTTGTATACTGTGTGTAATCTGCTGATAACAGATGTCATGTATACCGATCCCCCAAGCATTCACCTTTTGTTGTCTCAGAGTAGTGAGGAGAGGGTGAACAGGGAAGTGATTGGTCTGACCAGTGAGTCAACAGCATTTTAGAGTGGGAGGGATCTGCAGAATCGGCTGCAAAAGGCAGTGGTGTGGCCAGAGGAAAAAGGCTGGCCATACCAAGTGGTCACCCAAGTGTACCACAATTATAAGGTGGGTAACAATAGGCTCTTTCCCCCAATCTTTAACAGGGTCACAACAGGCTTTAGCCCACAATTTTTAACAAGGTCACACCAGTCTCTTACCCACAATTATAAGGAGGGTCACAACTGGCTCTTGCCCACAATTTTTAAGAGGGTCACAACAGAGTCATGCCCACAATGCTTTACAGGGTCACACCAGGTTCTTGCCCACAATTAAAAGTAGGATGACAACAGGCTCTCACCCACACTTTTTAACATGATCACAACAGGTGCTAAAGCACAATTATAAGTAGGGTCACAACAGACCTCACCCACAATTTTATAGGGTCATCACCAGGCTTTTGTCAACAATTCTTACAAGGGTCACAACAGGCTCCCCCACACACACAATTATAAGGAGGGTTGCTACAAGGCTCTTGCACACCATTTTTTACAGTGCGCATAGGGTCCTCCTTTATGTGTAATGTAGGGTGTATGCGATTTTGTCTTTCATTTAAATTTTTGGCAGCCCTTCTACTTGGTGCATTGGCTTGATAAGTCTAAGAGTTTATCTTTAAAAATGTATACAGGATAGGTCTTACCATGTCACACACATGCTTTGACGGTTACCGGTGGGTGTACTTTGATTTCTTCCTTGTCTACGACATCTATGGTTTCAGAGCTGACAGGAGCTAAGGTGAATATACAAAAATACTGTGGAGACACCATTACATGTTTTTCAACATCATTGAATTAGCAAGACCTTCTACTGGGAAGGAACAACTAAGCCAGGGGGGATCTTCAGTCAAGGAAGACACCTTCCAACAAGCCATAGTCAAACATGACATGACCTGGGAAATATTCAAGCAAAGTATCCATCCACAGGCAGCTGTTTAGGGGGATTTACCCTTCATCAGTGTGGGTCAGGATTCTGGATAGGGAGGCAAAGCCTTGTAAGTTCATTTAAAGGAATGATGATTTGCTTCAGGGAGAGCAACAAAAATACTGCAGAGACGACATCACATGTTTCTCAATGTCAGTTAATCAAGGAACATTGCCCCCTTGGAAGACAATCATGCAAAAATAGTGCTGAGACACCATCACATGTTTCTAGAAGAATGGACAAACATGAACAGAGAGGGGCGCTCATATAGTGTAGTAGCTCAATGGAGTGGAATTTCCAATATAAAAAGCAAGTTGTAGACTAACCTTCTCGTGTTGTGCGTACGATAGGCACAACACTAGCAAAGCCCAAATTAACACAGAAGTCCGCAGCCAGGGAAACAGTGGTAGTGGTCGGCCCCCGTCTAGATGCCGATACTTGCCAAATGTGTATACAAGATAGACTGTAGATAGCTGATATAGCCTCGGCGCAGGACTTGCAAGACGTACTCTCCAGTATTATTCAAAAATTGGTTTAATGAGCAACGCGTTTCGGCGATGTACTGCCGCCTTTATCAAGCTCAAGAGGAGCTTGATAAAGGTGGCAGTACGTCACCGAAACGCGTTGCTCATTAAACCAATTTTATGAATAATACTGGAGAGTACGTCTTGCAAGTCCTGCGCCGAGGCTATACCAGCTATCTACAGTCTATCTTGTAATAACATGTTTCTAAACATCATTGAACTAGCCAGAACTTCTACCAGGAGGGAACAACCGAGGCAAGGGGGATTCCAGTCATTGAAACCACCTTCCAATAAGCTACAGTCAAACATGACATGACCTAAGAAATACTGAAGGTTACCAAAAACACTAGACTTTGCTCCCGTTAGCAAGAATCCTGCTGTACACTGATGGTGGAAATACCCTGAAACAGCTGTCTGTGGATGGATACCTTGCTTGGGTATTTCCCAGGTCATATCATGTTTGACTGTCTCCTAGTCCCCCATTGACTTTAGTGGGGTTTGTCACTTAAATTGAGCAATTGAGCATTGGAGAATATTTGACTTGATTAAGGAGCATTAAAGCATTTTAGTACTCACTCATCTCTAAATAATAAGGATTTTTATCTATATGGCACCAACCTATCCAACAGCACTTTTTTTGTACAATTTTATAGGTACCTACAGTATGTAGACAAAATCAGATATTACAGAGATACTCATGAAACCATCAAGTCAAACATGAGCCGTAAGGGCTCTGCTCCCAAGATCTTACTAACTATGAGCTACTGAGTAAAATCTAATTTGGGCAATATATTTTTTTGGGACATTAATTTAAAGGGGAACTAACAGCAGTTTAACCCCTTCCCCCAATATGACGTCCAGGGACGTCATGAAAAGCAGTGCCAGAACGCATCATGCTTTTCCTGCCTCCCCCCCTCTGTCCCTAGTTGAGATCGAGCAGCAGGAGGAGGCTGTGTCGGAGAGCCTCCTCCTGCTTCCACTGCCCAGACAGGAGCCGCGCTCCCCCCAAGCAGTTAACCCCATAGACGCCGCGGTCTGTGCGACCGCAGCGTCTAAAGGGAGATATGCTCCCCCTGCCGATCGGGTGCCTGGGAGGAGGCTGCGGCACATGCTGCTGCGCTCCCCCCCAGGCTCCCCTTCTCTGCTGTCGAGCCCCCCTGTGTGGCCGCCCCCTCCCCGCGTGGCCACCCCCTCCCCATGTTTCCCCATCCTCAGCCGGCCCCTCCTGCCGATCGGGTGCCTGGGGGGAGGCTGCGGCACATGCTGCTGTGCTCCCCCAGGCTCCTTTTCTCTGCTGTAGAGCCCCCCCGTGTGGGCGCCCCCTCCCCGTGCTCCCCCCCCCTCCCCCGGCTCCCTCTGCAATCTCTCCCCCCCCCCCCCCCCCCCGGAGCCGCGCGAACAATCGCGCGACTCCAGGAGGGTATCCATAGCAACCCAGACGCTTTCCAGTGCGTCTGGGCTGCTATGATTTCTAATGATCAGGCCCCTGCACTGAGGCAGGGACCTGATCATTTAAATGATCTGTCAGTGTGTAACACTGACAGATCATTCAATATATAATGCATTACAGCACTGATCATGTGCTATAATGCATTATAGATGTGAAAAAGTGAAAGTAAAAAAAAAACACTAAACACATACATACATACATACATAATTAAAGAAATAATAAATTACAATAAATAAATTAAATAAATACATAATAAATTACACATATTTGGTATTGCCGCGTCCGTAGTGACCCCGTCTATTAACCCGTTACATTAATTATTCCACCTGATTAACGATATAAAAAAAAAAAAAAAAAACTAACAAAAATGACAATTTATTGTTAATCCCGCCCCCTAAAAAATTAAAAATTCACGTGTACCCAAAAGGTGTACCACTAAAAACGGCAGCTTATGCCGCAAAAAAAAAAAGCCCTCACATAGCTCCATTGGTAAAAAAAATTTAAATATTGCTGCTCTTACAATATGCAAGACACAAACAGTATTTATAGTATAAATGCCATAAACTATAACAAAAGCTATATAACATGGATATCACTGTAATCAAACCGACCTGATGAATAATGATAACATGTCATATGTGACGTATAGTAAAGGGCGTACAAAAAAAATGATGAAAAACAGCTGCTTAATTGTGTTTTTTATTCATACCACCTCTTAAAAAAATAATTAAAAAATGATCAGGGTATCACATGTCCCCCAGAATGGTACCGATGGAAATATCAACTTGTCTTACACAAATATTTTGGCACCGCAAGTCCTCTGTGACATGGTATAATGGCTAACAAAACCTCTGAAATAAAAAAGAACCCCAAAATTCCCCAGGTCTCTGTCATGTCTGCGGCCTGTGGTTTAGTCAGGTGACGCACTGCGGCCACATATGGGGGATTTCTAGAAACATTGGAATATGGGGAATAAATAGTGAGTGGTATTTCTCAGTTAGTATTTGCTGTGTAAGAGGAAAAAAATGGATTAAAATGGAATATCTGCCAAAAAAATGAAAATGTTAAATTTCCCCTCCAACTTGCTTAAATTTCTGCGAAACACCTAAAGGGTTAATACACTTATGAAATGTTCCTTTGAATACTTTGAGGGGTGCAGTTTTTATAGTAGAGAGATTTATGGGGGTAACTACCATACAGGCCCCACAAATCCACTTCAGAACTGAACTGGTCCCTAATTAAATCAGAATTTGAAATTTTCCTGAAAATTTGAAAAATCGCTGCAAAATTTCGAAGCCCTCTAACATCCTAACAAGTAAAAGGACGTTCACCAAATGACGTCACCATAAAGCAGACATGTTGTAGATGTTGCAGTAGTAATTAGTTCATGTGGCATGACTATCTTTCTTATGAAAAGAGAGTTTTGAATATACAGAAACATACACTTTTCAAATTTTTGCGCAAATGTTGTGTTTTTTACAAAAAAACTACTGAGTGTATCAACCAAAGTATACCTCTAAAATAAAGAGGAATATGTCACGAAAAAACTATCTCAGAATAACCACAATAGTTAAAAGCATCACAGAGTTACCACTACATAAAGAGAGACAGGTCAGATTTGAAAAATAGGCCCTGGTCATTAAGGCCAAAAAAGGGCTGCGGAGGCAAGGGGTTAATACATACAAACCTGCTGATATGTTCCCTTGGGCCTTTTCACAGGTAAATAAATTGTGATAAAAGTCAGACATGCCCTATTTAGCTGATCACTGTACCAGCATCTTTTTAAAAAGTGGATGTCTTATGAGACATTTCATAACTATATCTACATGCTCTACATAACTTACACACTGATGTCTTGGGAGCCTAAATACCATCTGCTCTAGAACCATCCAACAAATGTTGCTTCCTATTCCGTTTAGTAGGCTGCAGGCTAAATAATAATATCTTAACTATTAACTTACATTGCATCATAATATAGAGCATCTGGCATCTGTTATGTGATAAATGAATTGAATAAAACATTTAAATGGTGTGTAGATATATGAATGGGTTTTGCACAAATTTGCAGATAAACATTGTGAACTTGAATAAGAAACCTTTGTTCCTAGCTAAACACAAAAACCTTTACACCGAGATAAAAGCTCATTCACCAATTGTATCATACACACCTATTTACAGTCCTCCAGCAGAAAAATTATTGATTATATCTTGACAGATTCATATTTCATATTGTTCTGAGTATACCACTTCCACGGCAGTGCATGCTATGCAATCTCCAGATAGCTTTAGATCAAAGAACATACAACACTTGTGGGATATTGGGAAACAACTTAACTCTAATGTTTTCTGACCAGTCAGCTCTATATAACAGTGTTATTGATATGGTCTAAGAAGAAGACCTGAGGTCGCAGCAATGACTAGTTGGTCATTAGTCACTTGCAATACATTTCTCTGCAGTTTGTAAAAATACAAGTGTGTTTTCCCCAGGAACTAATCCATATTACCAGTAACGTCTGCCTGACACACAAAACAAGAAACCATCATTTCAGTATAAGATTTCAATGTGCAGCTGAATTCAGGCTGCCATGTCAGAACATTTATATTTTCTTCAAACAAGATTATGGGCTTTTCTTCTTTTATATGTTCCAGATTTACTATTCTTTAGTTGAGCACTGCTGAGCCCTATACAACAGAGTATCAATTCCCCAGAGTAGTGTGACAATAATAAGTTAGCATTTCAGAAACTTTCTATAATTATAAGCGAATTTGTTGTTCTTTTCTATGAGACAGCCAAGGATTCCATATCTTATAGAAGGAGTCATGTGTACGTTCTACCCAGCTGGTCAGTTCTTCAAGTCTATACAATTGGTCCAGTTCATCATGCCACTGGGATTCAGAGGGGGGAGATTCACTGAGCCAGAAGAGAGGGATCAGTAGTTTTGCGGCTGCTATCATGTGCGTAGCCAGTGAGTGTCTGGAGGGTTGTACTGATGGGACGAAAGAGCTAATATAACAACTGAAGGGGTAAGGGTAATCTGAGTGGAACATACTGCATTCACGGTGGTCTGAACCATTGCCCAATGGTAGTGCAGAACCACAATATGTGCGATATTGTGCCTACTTCTTTCTGGCAACGGCAGCATGTTTTACTAGTAGATAACCCTTGATTGTATAGTTACTTCAGGGCCCTATACAAGCGAGTGAGAAGTTTATAGTGATTTCCTTGTAGTTTAAGGGGACAAACACACTTGCCGGATCCGCAGCGAGTCCTCTTGCTGCGTATTTGCAGAGAGACTCGCTGCAGATCCCGGCCCTATTCTTTCAATGTTAGACAAAATCGCAGCAGGGATGTTCTTCCCTGCTGCAAGTTTGTCCCCAGCCTGCCCCGTTAACCCCCCGGCCAGCGATGCGGGGGCAATCGGGGCTGCGGGGGGGGGGGGGTGATCAGACGGCCGGGGCTGCGGGGGGCACTGGAGCAAGCATATACTTTACCTGATCCTGGCTCCGACTTGCTGAAGACTCCGTGAACCGCCGAAGCAAGCCGGAGCTGGGATCATGTAAAGCATATGCTCCGGCGGCCGGGGGGTTAACGGGGCGGGCTGGGGACAACATTTTGTCTAACATTGAAAGAATAGGGCCGGGATCCGCAGCGAGTCTCGCTGCAAATACGCAGCGAGAGGACTCGCGGCTGATCCGGCAAGTGTGTTTGTCCCCTTACACAGCGTGAAAAGCCATGTGACAAAAGCTTTCCCTTTTTGAGGAGGACAGTACAATTCCTAGTTCATAGCACCATTTTAGAGATAAATTACCTATGATAACAGGCAAATTGCAGAGACTGGAGAAACTTAGGAGAATTTTTATTATATGGCACAGTGGCTATTTTGCATTGCAGAGGGCACAAAATGCAAATAAATCTATTCACAAATGCTTGTTTTACAAATATCTAAAGTACAATATGATGCACTATATAGCGCTGTCCACTCTATGTTTGGGGCTGCCTATCAGTGTAGAGCTACTACCTGCATGTAGCTTGCAATGGTAACAATATAAAACAAGGTATCTGATCGCGCTCCTCCACACTCGGAGGTATTCTGACCCTTTCAGGAATCAGTAGTAGATGTGACGTCACACTGAACTTCTGAGACTTAGAATTTCTGAGAGACTTACCTGTTCTACAAAAATACCGGATAACAGAGCCGTCACCGGCCGAGACGTGCTCTTCCGGACGCAAAGAACTGAGGATCAAGGACTGCTAGCCATCACAGAGGATTAGAACAGCAAACCAAGTATCATTTTGTATATGGGAACAACAGACAAAAACTGCTGTACTACCGGAGCACATCAGGACCCTGCTATGCAATCACAGTGAGAGTGAGTGTGTTTATCTTAGCTCCATTTCATAAGTATACAAACTTACCTTGGATAATATACTGCTGTGATTAGGGGAACGCTACTATCTATACCAAACTAAATATCTATCATTCAATATATACTATTTGTGTCTTTATATATATTTATCTTCCACACTCCATTGTAGTGAGAGGGTTTAACCATAGTGTGCACACAGCCTGAGAATTAAATAGGCACTACTTCAAGCCAACGCCCTGAGGACTTAGCAATCAAGAGGAGCGCAATCAGATACCTTGTTTTATATTGTTTTACAAATAAATTATTTGCATGTGGGTTTCTCTGTGCTACTCGCACCAGAGATGCAGAGAGAGGGAAGAACGGTGGGTGTGGCCGCACACAAAGGGGGCATGGCCTCTGCATGCGCCACATTTATCACTTTTTTTTTCCTGAATCTGAATCTGTAGTTTTTAGAAATATTCCATGTGTGGCTCTGGTATGCTCCTTGCCTTACGCAGGCCTCAAAAACAAAGGACTGTCTTTTTATCAGGGTTTGCAAAAGAATTAAAGTGTCAAAAACAAAAATTCCTTCCCTCATCCAAAAGACCCTATTTTGGAAACATATACCGTTCATTTATTTAGTTTTAGCTTATGTTATCTTATTTTTACACAAAAAAACTGTGTTTTCTTTTCTTCTGCATTTTCTTATGAAAACAGCAGTACCCCATATGTGTTCATACGCTGCTGTTAGGGTATACTACAGGTTTTAAGGAGAAAAGAGGGCCAATTGGCATATTTACCACAGAATTTCCTGGATCCATTTTTGGGCACCATTCGCATTGGCATTTCTCCTCCCATCCATGGTACAGTAGAATTTCCCCAGAAATTACAACACCATTAGTTTAAGCTTATTTTAAGATGCCACTACTGGATAGGTGATAAGTGGTTGATGGGGGTCCGATTGCTAGAACCCCACTTGTCACAAGAATGGGAAGGGGGAAGGGGGCTGAGTGAAACTGTGGTTGTGTATGCTGGCACTCCATTCAAGCTCTAGGGGTCTGAGAAGGATAGTGGAGGCGAAATACAGGGCACGCCTGCTCTGAAAAAGTCCCATAGTGTGTGAATGATGCTGCAGTCCAGTCTGCATACAGCTGCTCCATTCACAAAGCAGAATTCAGGACCCTCATTTTTATTATTGGTTAGGGTCTTTGTGGCCCAGCCCATGGAATCACCTTTAAGACTCTGATTGATCACCATGAACAAGCATTAAAATAAATAAATAAATAAAAATGGAAGGTTGATAGCAGCATTTCAGAAGCAGTGACTGTATATGGCCAACCGTAAAGCACCTGGATTGTCTACTAATACTTGATCTTACTGCTGCTTTTAAGAAAAAAAACCCTGTTCACAATAAAAGTTCCTATTAAATAACTATAAGCAGAGATTGTGGAAAGAAAAACCCTAAGCAATGTATACACAATGTACAGATACTTTAATACACAAACATTGCCTATTGTGAGTGTGACAGGAACCAATGTTTGCATATTGCTATTTAAAGCAACCCTGTCAGCTTGGAGGAACAGGATAAAACAGGTAGACATTGCTGTCTGTACATATTGTGACAAATAATTGCAAAGATTCTAATCCACTACACAGAATATTTTCTATTAGGTACTAGCTGTTCTGGGATATAATGTTATGTCATCTATACTGCAATGCATTATGGGATTGGAAGAATTATTATGTAAGAGATTGCTTGACAATTAGCAAAGGTGAGAGGTATACAGATAATATGTTAGATTACTTAGAACCTGTACAACCTCTTGCATCCTTACATCTACGGGATGAGATTATTATGACAACCTTTGCGTAATTTTATCTCTTGTATGACAAGACTATATAATGAGGGCACCTACCACAGAGCAAGCCTGCGACAAAGTGGTATTGATATTAGGAGACAGTGTTATGTATGGAGTTAACTGCAAGTAATCACTATGGTATGGTGTATATGTTACCCATACAGACATTGTATTATTGTCTTCTTATATTATCAGTGTATACAGTATATATAGATACATCCTATGCAATGCATTCTTAATAGAAGCTATGGAGGTTATACTTCCAGTACCAATGTGGCACCTTATTTGCATATTATCTTCCTAGGTCTTTTTTGATGAATTCTTTGCTAACCACAGCAACCAAATTGGGGAGATTTATCAGTGTAATCCAGCAAGGTTTTCTAGCGTAATTGCATGAAAAAATGGCATTTATATGCAGACACCATAATCATAGCTTAGATAGGAAACAAGGGAAAAGGAGTATAACTTTCAGGTTGAACAGAATGCAGCTGATACTTTCTCTTTAGAAAAGTAGCAGTGAATGGCCTAAGGTAAACCCTGAATCTTTCAGTAGTTCCCAACGGGGGTGTGCCTTGTCAGTGGATATATCACACATTACAGCAGAATGTTAGATTTATTTACCCATGGCCTGACATTTGAGTAGATAGAACAATCCCTATATATGAATGGCAGTGAAGGAACAGCTTTGCTGCCCAGACTTGCATTATTATGGTAGGAAATCAATGTAGAGTAACCAAAGTGGCCTATGTAAGTTGAAGGGTCACTGTATAGCACATGCCAGCACTGCTGTGCTAAATCAGTTAAAAGTTAAAACCTGTAGCACAAACTTTTTAACTTTAAGGGACACTGTTACCCTCTTTTTGCATTATGTAAAGGTGTAAAGGGTTAATTTAGCAGTTTTTAGTCTTATTTTATATTGTACGTCATGGTGCTTGTTTCAGTAAAAAGTGAAATTTTATTATCTGTGGATTCTGCTATCTGGGCGGGGCTTTATTGGCAAAGTGTCACTTAGCCCCGCCCACAATACCACCATTGTTCCCGCCCCTGTGACCTCATTGGTGCATAGGCACCCTCCTCAACTGCCATTGGAACAGGCCAGCCTAAAGGTCTAAGCCCCACCCCCTCCAGGTCGGTCCATACCAATGCCCGATTAGGGGGTGGGACCAACGTTAGTGTTGTAGGCGGGGCTAAGTGGTGCTTCGGTCATAAAGCCCCACCCAGATAGCACAATCGACAGATGATAAAAGATCATTTTTTACTGAAACAAGCATCATGATGTGTGATATCGAATAAGGTATGAAAACTGCTAAATGTACCCTTTACGCCTGTGTAGAGAAGTAAGAATGCAAAAAGGGGGTGACAGTGTCACTTTAACTGATACTGGCATCTGCTGGTTTCACCCTCATTATGTCAGTTTGGATCTTGGAATAAAGCAACTTTTTTTGTTGTTTTTTTTATGAACGATAATGCTGATGCGTTACCACTCCTTTTCTGCTTATTTCTGTATTGTGTTTGACTTGTTATTCCTGGAGTGTTTGCCACACCTAATCCCATCCATGGATAGAACTGCTCCCTACCATATGTGTGACATTGTCCTGGGACATGTAGTGGCAACTTGCTGTTTCTCTTTGCTTGTAAGATTCACATATGTCTTGATTTGTACAGTAATTTATTGTAAAGTTCTTTTAAGATCAGCTAGACAAAAGAAGTGCCTGTGTGAAGGGCTATACTGAAGATTAGTAAGAGCATTGGGGCTGGGGGGTGCTACACCTATAAAGGGGGAGGCCAGATTTTGAATTATTATTATTATTATTATTATTATTATTATTATTATTATTAGTAGTAGTAGTAGTAGTAGTAGTAGTAGTAGTATTTAAAGTTAGCATAACCAATGCAAAGCTTGTATTTATATCATTATTATAACTATATAAAAATCACGTTTTAGCAAAATATTGTTAGCGAATGGCAACACAATGTTTTCTACTGTTCAGGCTCTCTCTTTTCTACAGCTAGTGATTATCACCATCACCTGTCAGTGATAACATGACAGTTGATTAAAATCTTCCTAGACAGGTCTGTCTGCTAAGAACACAGTGTCAAATATTCTGAGCTGTGGGTGATATATAATATCCACCCATCTATTATGTGATTTTTTTTTTATTATTATTTTTTTACACTCTTTACAGATGCCCCCAAGACAAGCCTGTAATTACATTTCCAATGCCATAAATATATGGAATAGAAAAGCTATCAATGAATTTTAATACATGCCCTTGAGGTACACTAAGAGTTAAAAGAAAAGCCATTCATTATTTATCCCCATAGGGATTGTGAGTGTCTCATGAAAGTGCATGTGAGTATTGTAAGATATCTCTTGGTTTACTTTTTAATTCATTCAAGAAAAAGATGAGATAAAAGAGAGTGTAAGTGAATGTTATCACAAGGATATCTTATGATGATAGATGTTGTTCCCTGAGAAGTCCAATCTGCTATCTTCCTCTGTCCAGCATGGCTGTTTTCTTACAGAAACTGCGGTACACCTGTAGAATAGCTCGACTAAATTGAATGAGGATGAGCTGCCTGTCTTGGAATACTTGTTCGTTCTTTTAAATCAGCTATGAATACTATGAATCAAAAATATATATATGTCCTTTGGGTAGATAGAGTGCATTGAAGGTTACCTATCTTTTGGAGCAGGCTGCAGGATATGCTGCAAAAAACGGGCTGTACGTTCTGGCGCGGGAAGGAGACGGATTTTGTCCGGCTTGGCATTTGCCTGCATTGTAAGTATGTGCAGCCAATGGCCAAGCCAGAAGAACTCTGTCTCATGCACGCACTCAAATGGACAGCCCACCAGCTGCTTCAAAAGATAGGTACCCTTTAGACAAATTGTTCCATTTGGGGGATGAGTATTGGGGAAAAAACATTCTGCCACAGTTTTTTAGCTTTTGTTTATTTTTCCATTGACAAAGCCACTGCCACTGCATTCCATGTTCTATAACTTCTTTTCAATTGGCAGAGCTGTGTAAGTGTTTTTTAAGGGATAAATTGTAGCATTCACTGTGGAAAATAATTAACATAAATAGAATTATAGATCCGGTAAATGCTACAAAGCCAATTGTGCTATTGTTTAATTATTTATTTATTTTATAATGGAAAAAAACATGACCTGCTTATTTTTGAACATATACTGGATATCAGGTCTAATAATAGGCACACACTTTTTTTTCTCTACAGAGATCACAATACAGCAGTCTCCTCCTTATCATCACACACAGAATTAAAATGAAAGGTGAAAATGCTATACAAATAAAATGTGTCAATTCAGGCAACTCAGTCAATTTACAATAGTTGATTGTCAGAGCTCAGCCTTCCTCTTCCTAAACAATGACCAATACAAATCCTTAAAGTGACTCTGTACCCACAATCTGACCCCTCCCCCCCAAAAAAAAACCCACTTGTACCGTCAGATAGCTGCTTTTAATCCAAGATCTCTCCTGGGGTCTGTTCGGCTGGTGATACAGTTATTGTCCTAAAAAAACAACTTTTAAACTTGCATCCCTGTGCCCAACGGCCGTGGCGTAGAATGTGTATGCATTAGGCTGGCACAACCTCTCTGTCCCTCCTCCCCACCCTCCGCATCATTAGGAATGCTCCAGGCAGATTGTCTCCTATTCCTCAGCTGTGTCAGCATGGCACATGGGCTGGATCGTTAAGGACCTGTGCATTGTGCAGGAATAGGAAAGAGGGTGGGGAGGAGGGACAGAGGGCTGGTGAAAAGTTAGGGCACAGATACTCCAAGCCACTGCCGTTGGGCACAGTTTAAAAGTTTAAAAGTTGTTTTTTTAGCACAATAACTGCATCACCTGCCGAACGGACCCCAGGACAGATCTTGGATTAAAAGCAGCTATCTGAAGGTACAAACCTTATTATAATATAAAGGTGACAGATAAGATAGGATCAGTCGTTGTCAGTTTGCTGTCGTTGCTCCACCGCTGCTATCTGCTATGGGCTGCCTGGATCACCTGACGATCACCGAGGCAGGCCCTCCCCTGCACTCACCCGAATGTATTAGCGCCGGCATCGATTGGGGAACGATGAGCAAGCGAGTGCTGACAGCGCTCGTTTGCTCCTCTCCATCGTCCCGTGTAATAGGCTTTAGTGTTAATGTTTTCTAATATGTCTCCTCCTCTGTGCCTTTCACAGAAAACATTCATTTACATAATCACTTGGCTCTTGGGCTGCTGTAGTATCTTTAGGAAAGCCAAGAACACAGTTATTATTTAAATAAGCTAAGGACCCTATTACACCAATAGATTTTTGAAGCCAAAACCAGGAACAGATTATAAACAGAGAACAGGTCATAAAGGAAAGATTGAGATGTCTCCTCTTTTACAAATCCATTCCTGGCTTTGGTTCTGGAAATCTGTTAGATATCTGTGTGTTTAATAGGGCCCTTAGGGTACTATTACACCAACAGATCTGACGAAAGATTATCTGCCAAAGATTTGAAGCCAAACCCAGGAATGGATTTAAAAAGAGGAGTAATCTCAGTCTTTCCTTTATGACCTGTTCTCTGTTTATAGTCTTTTCCTGGGTTTGGCTTCAAATCTTTGGCAGATAATCTTTCCTCAGATCTGTTGGTGTAATAGGGCCCTTAGTCTTATTTTTGGTAGAAGAGGGGAGAGCAGATCATGAGCAAAGGCAGATTTGAAGACTTTGGCACTACAGAGCTTCTGGGTGTCATTGCCGCCCTATATTAATACATAACTTTGTACTTCCTGCGCCTGAGTATTCCCGTGCTATAAATACTATTAACTTCTGGAGTCTATTATTGTCCATCTATTGTAGTTTAATTTAATTACAAATGATAAATGGTGTCGATAAGGGGATACCCTTCACACATGTCACAGCACAAAAAAACCATTTCAAGTTTCAAAAGTGAATTTTCAGGAAAATTCAAAACACACTAAAAAGGGGGGAAAAAACATGAATTTTCGAACATTAATAGCTTACAGTCCTTGCCTATTGTTGTCAATAATGTGGAGGCTAGGTGCTTTTTTATGGCAGCAATATAAATCCACCTGCTTGTCTTGGAAATTCTAAGATGATAAAATTCAAATAATTTCTTATTATAATTGTTTGCTATGGGCAACAAAGGCAGCTTTTCTTTTTGACAATTTTCATAAAATATTGTGTCAACATATGGTGATAAAATTAGATTTTTTTTAAAGGGGTTATGCAATGTTAGAAAAATCTGGCTATTTTTTTCCAGAGACAATACCACTCTTGTGCTATTATTATCTTGTCTTTTGTAACATCCTAAATATCTATTAGAGGACTGATACGATCTTGTAGAACACTGATAGACAGCACATGTTATATTAATTATGTGATCTCTTATGGCTTCACAGTGTAGCAACTGCTATAGTTTACTGTCTCCGGAACTGTCTTATTCCCCATCTATTAATGAGTAATGTATTTGTGAGTCAAAAAACTAAAGTTGCTGCTGACACAGGTCTTGCTGATCCAGACATAAGAGGATAAAGGTGTTTCATCTCTCTCACTATGTCGATCTTACTGTGTCTGAGCTTGGAAGCTAAAATATGCAGGGCCTGGAGTGCATGACTTTCTATTTATTTCTGTTTTCTTTTTTACTTTTGTTCCTTGGGCTTCTTGTACCAGCTGTGAAGATTTCACCTGAGCTGGGAAGCAAGAGTTCTAATACATTTCAATTGGAAATTAAAAACTTATTTTTTTTTACATTTCCATTAAAATGGAGTTAAAAATAATGCTAATAATTTACTAAAGAAATCCAAATATAACACATGTGTCCGGTGCATTCCTGCTATAAGATAGCAAAGCCTAAGGGATTAATATGCCTCTTGTCAGATGTGCAAATGAAACACCCCTTTATTTCTGTATTCCCATAGCAACCACCTATAATTTCCAAATGTATTTTCAGATAAGAAAATTGCTAAAGTGGAAAAAAGCACCATGGAAATGCTGTATTGTCTTATATGGTGCATCAATGCCTCAAAACAAAATAGCATAAAAGAAACAATAATAAAATATTTTATAAACTTCAATTTAGCTACAAAAGGTCTAACATGTATCCCCCCCCCCCCCCACACACACACACACACCAGGGCTCATGTAGTGCTGCTACATCTGCACCCTAAAAGCAACAGCCTTCTTTCATATTAAGTATGTGGCTAGTCATCTGCAGATATGTCTTTAACCCCTTAAGGACAGAGCCTGAAATGGCCTTAATGACAGAGACAAATTTTATGAATATGACCAGTGTCACTTTATTCATTAATAACTTCGGGATGCTTTTACCTATCCGGCTGATTCTGAGATTGTTTTCTCGTGACATATTGTACTTTACATTTCTGGTAAATTGGAGTCGATAATCATAACAAATCTTTATGAAAAAAACCCAAATAATGTGAAAAAATGTGAAAAACTGCATTTTCCCAACTTTGAAACTTCTTTGCGTATACAGAAAGTGGTTATACCACATAAATTATATATTAAATAGCATTAGCAACATGTCTACTTTATGTTGGCGGCATTTATTAAACGATCTTTAATTTTTTTTAGACAATAGGAAGCTTAAAACATAAGCAGCAAATTTCCAAATTTTCAGTAAAATTTCAAAATCAGATATTTTTAGGGACCTGTTCAGGTTTATAGTGTATTTGAGGGGCCTGTATGTTAGAAAGCCCCACAAAGCACCCCATTTCAGAAACTGCACCCCCCACACTCTGCAAAAGCATATCCAGAAAGTGTTTTAACCCTTTAGGGGAGTCACAGAAATAAAAGCTAAGTGTGTAAGAAATTTGAAAATTTTAATTTTCTGTGCAGAGATTTTATTGTAATCCAATATTTTTCATAATTATAAACCTATTACCAGAGAAATGCACCCCAATAATTATTGCCCCGTTTCTGCAGTTTATAGAAATACCCCATATGTGGCCCTATTGCGCTATTTGACGCAACCACAAGCCTCAGATACAAAGGAGCGCCTAGTGAATTTCAACGCCTCCGTTATATTTGGTCATTTCTGACTGTACCACTTCAGGTTGGCAGAGGCTCTGGGGTGCCAAAACCTAAAAAACACCCCTAAAGGGACACCATTTAGAAAACTACACCCCTCAAGGAATGTAACAAGGGGTGCGGTGAGCATTTGGACCCCACAGGTGCTTCACAGATTTTCCGAACAATATGGCGTGAAAAAAGAAAAATTTATTTTTTACACTAAAACGTTGTTCTAGCCTTCAATTTTTCATTTTCTTAAAGGGATAAGAGGAAAAAAAAGACACAAAATGTGTAGCGCAGTTTCTCCCGAGTACAGAAATACCCCACATGTGGCGATAAAGTGCCAAGCGGGCGCAGGACGAGCCTCCAAAGGGAAGGAGCGCCAATTGGCTTTTGGAAGCTGAATTTCACTGGAAAGGATTTCAAGGGCCATGTCGCATTTACAGAGCCCTCGTGCTGCCAAGACACTGGAAACCCCCCACAAGTGACCCCATTCTGGAAACTACACCCCTCAAGGAATCTAACAAGGGGCACAGTGAGCATATGGACCCCACTGGTGACGGGCACAAATGTGGAACAATGTGACGTAAAAGTAAAAAATTTCATTTTTTCACTTTCATGGCACAAATGTGCCCGTCATCAAGGGGTCCATATCCTCACTGCACCCCTTGTTAGATTCCTTGAGGGGTGCAGTTTCCAGAATGGGGTCACTTGTGGGGGGTTTCCAGTGTTTTGGCAGCACGAGGGCTCTGTAAATGCGACATGGCGTTCATCATCCATTCTAGCCAAATCCAACCTCCAAAATCCAAATGGCGCTCCTTCCCTTCGGAGGCTTGCCCTGCGCCAACATCGCGCTTTATGTCCACATGTGGGGTATTTACAGACTCGGGGGAAATTACTCTACACATATTGTGTGTTTTTTTCTCTTTTAACCCCTTGTGAAAATGATAAATTCAAGGCTAAACCAACATTATAGTGTAAAAAATGTAATATTTCATTTTCACGCCACATTGTTCCACATTTGTGCCCGTCACCAGTGGGGTCCATATGCTCACTACACCCCTTGTTACATTCCTTGAGGGGTGTAGTTTCCATAATGGGGTCACATGTGGGGGGTTTCAACTGTCTTGGCAACACAGAGGCCTTTTGAATGCAACATGGCCCCTTAAAATCCATTCCATCCAAATCCAGCCTTCAAAAACGAAATGGCGCTCCTTCCCTTCGGAGGTTTACCCTGCACCCGCATGGCGCTTTATGTCCACATGTGGGGTATTTCCGTACTCAGGGGAAATTGTTCTACACATTTAGTGTTTTTTTTATCTTTTAGCCCCTTGTGAAAATGAAAAAATCATGACAAGATTAATGATTTAGAGTAAAAATTTTACAAAAATTACACTAAATGTTGGTCTAGCCTTGATTTTTTTCCATTTCCACAAGGGGTTAAAAAAGAAAATTAACACAAAACGTGTAGGGTAGTTTCCCCTGATTACGAAAATACCCCACATGTGGGCATAATGTGCCATATGGGCACAGGGCAAGCCACCAAAGGGACAGAGCGCCATTTAGAGGCTGGAATGGAGGATGGAGGCCATGTCGCAATTACAAAGCTCCTGTGCTGCCAGGTCAGTAGAAACCCCCGACAAGTGACCCCATTCTGGAAACTACACCCCATAAGGAATCTAACAAGGGGTGCAGTGAGGATATGGACCCCACTGGTGACAGGCACTTACGTAGAACATGTGCCCGAGAAAATAAAAAATAAAATTTTTTTCATTTTCACGTCCCAAATGTGGCCGTCACCAGGGGGCCATATCCCCGCTGCCCCCCTTGTTAGATTCCTTATGGGGTGTAGTTTCCAGAATGGGGTCACTTGTGGGGGGTTTCTACTGTCCTGGCCGCACAGAGGCTTTGTAATTGCATCATGGCATCCTCTAATGGGAATGGCGGCCATACCTACTTAGCTGGGAAAAGGGACAATTCTAATTTATTTGGGGGTATTAGGCCAATTATTAGTTTATAAGGTTGAAAATGACAGGTGTCCATCAAACTCAATCTGTGTTGATCCAGAGGAAGGCAAAAAAACCCTCGTAAGGCAGACGACAGTAGCCTCATCACAGGGGAAAAATTCCTTCCCGACTCCATAATGGCGATCAGAATAATCCCTGGACCAACGTGACCCCTGAAATAGGAATAAGGTTAAGGAATTTAGATAATGTAGAACCCCAGTGACGTGTGGTGCGCCTTGGAGCGATCCAGTATGCAGAGGCCGGGGTGATCAGGACAGGTGTCACACTGGTAAATGGTGTCCTTCCTGATCCCCCTGTTACGCCACACTCCGCACTTCTTCTGGGGTCTCCTGTTCTCCAGTGTGGGGGAAGTCACCTGGAAAATGTTGTCCTGGTGCGATACAGGGTCCTTCATAACCAGAAGCGCTGGGTCCGCTCCATGGCTGCTAAATATTAGGGCGCTATTACTACTTCTGATATTTTCGGATCGTGCCGCAAGCTACAGGGCAGCGAGGGACTGGAAGAGGGGGTGCTGGTATAAAAGTTATCCCCGTACAGGTGGTGACCTTTATCCAGCAGTGGGAAGATCAGTTCCCGGACGATCTTTCCACTTGTTCCGAGGATGGGGGGGGAGGGGGCATCTGGGGGCATTTGGGGGCTGGATTCGGGTGTCCCTTCCTACATACACTCTAAGGGTACATGCACACTGCGGAATCGCGACAGATAACCCTTCGTGCATTCCACAGTTGGCACCTGCTGGCGGAGTGATGCAGGCGCACGTCTCCGTCCGTGTCATAGACTCCATTCTATGCACGGGCGGATTCCGCTCTCCGTCCAACGTGTTCATTCTTTGGACGGACGACGGATTCCGCCCGTGCATAGAATGGAGTCTATGACACGGGTGGAGACATGCGCCCGCATCAGTCCGTAGGCGGGTGCAAGCTGCGGAATGCACAAAGGGTTATCCTTCGCCATTCCGCAGTGTGCACGTACCCTGAGGTACGCTCACAGAGTTTGTAGAATTTCACACCATACCGCCATCTCTTATTGGGACGGTACTGGCGGAAAAGACGTGTCTGGGGGGCAGCGTACGCTACGCTACCCCCCAGACATGTCACTGGATGATGAGGATGATGAGGATGAATGGAGGAAAGAAGGATTCCCCATTCATCCTCACTGGCTGTTTCGGGGTCGGGGGCAATAATAACGTATCCCTCTGACACCGAAAACACCCTGGGGGTCATCTTTATACGGGGACTAGTATATGGGGTATGTAGTGGTGTAGTGTCAAACTTTATTCAATGTAGTGTGGTGTAATGTAGTGTTTTTTACGTGTTTACGTGTAAGTATAAAAAAAAAACCTACGCCAACAAAGGAGTTGCTGATAAATGCCGCACTTATGTGCGGCACTTATCAGCAGACCGTGGCAGTAGGATATAGAAAAAAAACACCCTACGCCAAAATGGAGGAGTTGCTGATTAGCAGATGCTGATCAACATTCAGCGGCGATAGGGTGCGGAAAATAGAAATAAAAAAATTTGGAAAAAAAAAAAAAAACTTTTTCTATATTCTGAATATCCCTGTAGCTGCTGATAAGTGTATTACACATATCAACCGCTAGGGGGCAGCAGAGCGCAAAATCCGGAAAATGACGAGGCTGGAGCCGAAAATAGCCGAAAGAAGACGACGGGGAACGGCGGAAAGACCCGAAGACCGAACGGAATGATGGAGGATGCCGCGAACCCGGAAGATGCCGATCAGGAGCCCGGGACAGGTGAGTAATGTACAAATACCTGCTCTGGACCCCTCCGCTACCTAGCTGAGGGGTCCAGGGCAGGTATTTATTATTTTGCTGGACTCTGATCGCCGTGCCACCGGCCCGATCGCCGTGAACGGCCGGCCGGCCGTTCACGGCGATCGGGCCGGTGGCACGGTGACCACCATTACTTTTTACAGTAATGGCGGTCGGTGCCGTCCTCGGACAGCACCGACCGCCATTTTTTTCCGGGTCATCGGGTCACCGATGACCCGGAAAGGTTCCGATCGCCGCTATTGGCTGATCTGAATTGATCAGCCTATAGCGGCGATCATAAGCACGAGGGGTGTTAACCACCCCCCGTGCCGAGAAGCTATGATGGCCTGCTATGATTTATAGCAGGCCATCTTCCCCGACCGCTGTGTGTGAACACGCAGCGATCGGGGAAACATCGGGCGTAAATTTACGCCCTGATGCGCTAAGTACCAGGGCGCGAGGGCGTAAGTTTACGCCCGATGTCGTTAAGGGGTTAAAGTGGTTTTTCCATTATATCTACGAGATATTCCATAAATGTCTGATAACTGTGCGTCCCACCTCTGTAACCACATTTATCCCAACATAAAGGCCACTATGCAGTCTACTTGTGATGCCAGAGATAGTCAGGAAACCAAAATCAGCAGGCTGTTTTTTAAACATTTTGTTGGCTTGATTTTATTTAAAGTTGTGTAAATGATGTAGCTGTGCAGTTGTGCAGTTTATGCAATTCCCAGTAAAGTCAATGGAAGTGATGCAATGTGTGTAAAAAAGCCCACAGAGTCCACAACTTAATGTTCTCCAGATGCCGCAAAGAAGCAAAAGTGATCTAGGCAAATGTGGCAAAAAAAGTGTATTTTTAATTTTTGTTTTTTACTTAATGTTAACATAGACTTATACTGACATAGCAGATTAGATTCTGCTAGGGATGGTACGAACCCGAACCCTCGGTAATGATTCCCGCTGTCTGGAGAACCGCCTGGAAAACTGGGATACAGCCATAGCCATAAGCTGTATCCCAGTTTTCCAGGCGTTACGCTGGATCCGCCCACTCCACGGAGCGGGCAGACAGCAAGAATCTGCTGCCGAGCGTTCGGGTTCATACGAACCCGAACCTCGGCAGGTTTGAATCAACCCTAGACTCTGCTACAGGGCCAATGGAGAACAGAGGGAGATTTCAACCTGTAAGGCTACGTTCACACAGAGCAAAAGGGGCGGATTACGCGAGGAAATATTTCCGCCTGAAATCAACCGACGCTGAATTCCGAGCAGAATGTAAGCAGAATCCCTGCGAATTCCGCTAGGAAAGTGTTCAGCTCGTAATCAGCTCTTGCCAAATTCAGCGCGGAATACTCGAGGAATCCGCGCTGAAATTCAGCGAGTATTTGGCAAGTAAACTAAACTATACTAGAATATATACTAGAATCCTCCCTCCCCCTTTTTCCCCATTTCCGCGCTGATTCAGCGAGTAATTTCCGCTTGTATTAAGCTTGTATTCCTCGCTGAATACGCGCGGATTCCACGCTGAAACAGAAAATCAGAGCCCCATTGGTATGTATAGGCTTCCGCTAGCGGAAGAATGAACATGTTCATTCTTCTGGCGGAAAGCGGATTAGTTCAGTGCGGAAATTCCACCGTGTGAACTGCAGAGCAGAATTTCCATTCAACACAATGGAAATTAGCTCTGCACCTATTTTAACGGCTGAAATTTCAGCGCTGATTCAGCGCAAAAATTCAGCTGCTTTTGCTCTGTTTGAACGAGCCCTAAGGGTCCATTTACACAGAAAGATTATCTGACAGATTATCTGCCAAAGAATTGAAGCCAAAGCCAGAAACAGACTATAAACAGAGATCAGGTCATAAAGGAAAGCCTGAGATTTCTCCTCTTTTCAAATCCATTCCTAGCTTTGGCTTCAAATTAGGTATGGTCCGAACCTGCTTCGGTTCGGGTTTGTACGAACCCGGAGTCTCGGAAATGATTCCCGCTGTCTGCCCACTCCGTGGAGAGGGTGGATACAGCGGGAGGACCGCCTGGAAAACTGGAATACTTTACATGCCTCTATTAAAGCATGAAAATACTATAGGAAGACAATATAATTATGCACTGAACATGTAATCCCTATGAATAAAACAGTAAAATGGGTTCACTCTGTGTCTCACTGTCTACATACTAATAAAACACTTATACTCTCAATACATAAAACACATATTACTCATTGATTTTCCTACTTTATAATTCAGAATTCATGACACACAGAGACCTTATCTACAAAGTGTTCCCATCTTGCCAATAAAACATTTTATCACGAGTAAAGACCCCAATGTGCATACAGCAATGGGGATAAATAGAGGGCTTTTGTTCAACATAAAAATTTGTTACAGTCTTATAAAAAAAAAACCTGCATTACATATTGTACAGGTTATGTGTAATATAGCAGCTTGACCCTGTTCACTTCAGAGCTAAGTTGCAAAACTAGATGTAACAAAAGCTATGGCACTATTTTTGGAAAAAATCAGCTTGGCTCAGGAGCTGAAACCAGAAACAATGAGTTCAGGAATGAGGCTAGGAGCAGGAATGGAGTCAGGAAGGAATCATCACCGGCATAAGGCCTCATTCACACGTTCGTTGTTCTGTCCGCAATTGCGTGCCCGCAAACCAATGTTATTCAATGGCCCCATTCACACGTCCGTACGGGCCGCAATCCGTGCCACAAAAAAAAACGGACATGTTGTAATGCAGACCGTTTAGTGTGGCACAGATCGCTACGTTAATGAAGTGGGTCCACAGTCACGGGCTGCACTACGGATGTGTGAATCCAGTGTAACAGTTAAGGAATGAGGTGTAGTATCTAAGGGTCTATTTACACAAAAAGATTATCTAACAGATTATCTGCCAAAGATTTGAAGCCAAAGCCAGGAATGGATTTGAAAAGAGGAGAAATCTCAGGCTTTTATTTATGACCTAATCTCTGTTTATAGTCTTCTATAGTTTCTGGGTTTGGCTTCAAATCTTTGGCACATAATTTGTCAGATAATTTTTCTGTGTAAATTGATCCTAATGGACAAGGCATATACAGTACAATTTGGCTGGGCTTGATCTTTTTGTGTCAAAGGGCGCACATTTATGCCCGATGTGAACAGTGGTCATATGGGGCAGCCTTGATAGCAAAGCCTCTTCCATACATAATGGTCAGTACTGACATTTGCCAACATCAATTAGTTCATGTGGTCACCTAGATGCCATTTGAAGTCTTTGTTTGTTCCCCAGATGCAATTGCATGGTCTAATGCTACGTTTACACGGAACGATTATCGTGCGAATTTGCTTGATAACGATAGAATTCAAACGATAATCGTAGGTGTAAACGCATTGAACGATCGAACGACGAGCGAGAAATCGTTCATTTTGATCTTTTAATTTGTTCTTAAATCGTTTTTCGTCGGTCGCAAAAAATTTGCCGATCATTCCGTGTAAACAGTCATCGCAAAGGTCCGGCCGCCCACAGCCCGGACCCCGCCCACAGCCCGGCCCCCCGCTCATCCACAGCCCCCTGCCCCATTTCCACCCCCGCCTCTCCGAGGAGCACTGATTGGCTGAAGAGGAGCTGTTTGAAATTCCCGGCTACCCTCTTCAATGCACTGAAGAGGGGAGCCGGGAATTTCGAACACCCGCTACGCTGAGCAGGTAAGGTATGATTGTGGCCGGGGCGGCGGGGGCGATCGGAGTGGTGGTGGGGGGGCGGGCGAACTGAGTGGTGGGGGGGCGGGCGATCGGAGCGGTGACGGGGGGGCGATCGGAGCGGGAGTGGCGGGGGTGGCGATCGGAGCAGCGGGGGTGGCGATCGAGGCGGCAGGGGTGGCGATCGAGCCGGCACAGGGGGCTGCGGATGAGCGGGGGGCCGGGCTGCGGCCGGGGGGCCGGGCTGCGGCCGGGCGATCTTAAAACGATTTTTCTGTACGATATATCGTACCGTCTAAATGATGATCGTTATGAAAAAAAAATCGTTACTCCGACATCGTTAATCATACGATCGGGCCAATTATTGTTTCGTGTAAACGTAGCATTAGGGTGTGTTTACACAGAAAGATTTATCTGACAGATTTTGGAAGCCAAAGCCAGGAATGGATTTGAAAAGAGGATAGATCCCAGTCTTTCCTTTATGACCTGACCATGTTTATAGTCTGTTCCTGGTTTTGGCTTCAAAGATCTGTCAGATAAATCTGTCTGTGTAAACGCACCATTAATCGTTTGCCATGATAGGATGGGTGTGTGCCATGATTCTGCTGCTTTTACACTCGTAAGGATTTCAAATTAATATATCAATATACCTGTCTTACAACCCCTCTAATCCCACTTGCCAAAAACACTGAAAGGCACACTGAGATACGACCCACAAAGCTTGGCAGTGTGACACAGTCAGGGGTTTGTTGCTGGATGGGAGGTATTTTCCTCTCAGCTTGTCTTGCTCTTAGTAATGCAGAGAGCTGTATTCAAGGACTGGACTGGAGTTACTAGGCAATTCCAGGTTTTTAGGTGTCGCCCAGCTGGGAGTGAGGGCAAGTAGATTTGGTGTGTGCTCTAGTCTGAGAGTGTGGAGTACACATATGTGACCTGTCTAGGAGGACTGGTTGGACCGTGTTCATACACATGGACTATGTACAAGCAGCTGCTGCTGTAAGGTGTGAACAAACACCTTGAACTTCTGTTACTGCCTAAAAGGCCAAGCTGGGACTGTACACTTATGTGCTATGGCAGCATGAAGGTAATGCTGGATTTTTGTTCCATTTGTCTTTGTGGTGTGAATAAACACTGAGATTTGAACTGTCTGTTTTCCTCTGCCTGTGACTGCTACCTTGTTAAACCTGAGCGACTGCCCCACAGCAGTTACAAGGGACCTATACTGTATACAAGATGACATTGCCTGGCGGTTCAGTCTTGCAATCATCAAATATTTGACACAATTAAAATAGTATACTATATATTATATTAAAACTTTACACAGCAGGCTTGTCTCTGTCACATTTCCAGAAAGCCATCATGGTAATTAGTGGAAGCACCCAAAATCAAAAGTACTCAAACAAATGTATGCTCTAGTTTGAAGATGGGGGTATTTGTCATGGCCACACAGTTCCCAACAGTAGGGAACTACACAAAATTGCTTCTATAGGACATTATATCACAGCTCCACGTGGAGGATAAGTGTCCACCAGTGGCAGTGTCTTAGGGCCCTTTTACACAGATTATCTGCCAAAGATTTGAAGCCAAAACCAGGAATGGATTTGAAAAAAGAAGAAATCTCAGGCTTTCCTTTTTTACCTGCTCTCTGTTTATAGTCCATTCCTGGCTTTGGCTTCAAATCTTTGGCAGATAATCTGTCAGATAATCTTTCTGTGTAAAAGGGCCCTTACTCCTCCTTCCCCTATTAAAAACCTATGAAAACTTGGCTAAGTATGCATGTTTATTGGGGTGGAAGGGATCAGAAATAACACTTGGAGTCAGTTACCTCTGTAACTTACCAAATTAAACCACCTTTGCATACAATGAAAACAACAAAGATGGTAATGCAATTAAATCTGGAAGTGAACATGTTATCTATAGATGGTGGGGGAAGGCAGTGCTCAGAATTATTTCCTCTGAGCGGCCTAAAGTTAGACAAACTTAATGCTGGGACACACCTAAAGGCTTTTTCTGACGTTCCGTATAACACAGAATCTACAGACGGGTAAGTGATGTAGTGGACCCTATCCCACGACATCATGGATGAATATGATGCCCTGATCTGGGAGTGTTTACATTTTCGTGACACTGTAATGAAAAAGCCACACGGTTGTTTCATTACAGTGCCGCAAAGATTGACTTTCCCCGCTTTCAGCAGCATATTAATACATGATGTCAAATGGAGATAAAGTCCTCCACCTGTCCATAGGTTCCATGTTATATAGAATGTGAGAATAAGCCCTAATGCTAGAGCCTAAAGTTAGGCACACCTAATGCTAGAACGAGTGGGGAGAAGTGCTCATATGAGTGTTTCTCTCCTTGTCTCTCTCAGTGCACAAGATGGGCTCCATATTAGGGATGGTCCCGCTGTCTGCCCTCATGGAGAGGGTGGATACAGCGGGAGGACTGCCTGGAAAACTGGGATACAGCCATAACCATAGGAGCGGGCAGACAGCGGGAATCTGATGCTGAGCGTTCGGGTTCATACGAACCCCAAACTCGGCAGATTCGGACCATCCCTACTCCATGTACTTTCTATACAACCCATGTCACGTAGAAAGATGATTGTTAGGTGAAGAAACACTCAGGAGAGTGCTTTGACATTTCTCATCTTTTAATAACAGTAACAATTTAAGAGAGGATTGCAGAGTTATTCCTCAAGTGTCTTATTAATGTTTAGCCTTCCATTAGGTGTATATGAGGTAAAATAAAAATACTTAAGTCAAGGCTGTTATTTCGGAATATTGCAAAAAAATGATAGGCTGTAGGTTGGAAAGCCAAAACATAGCTAATGATAGCTAGCAACAAAAGCCTGTGTTTTATACTGGTGTTTTAATAGGTCCCGTTGTTTGATAAAGGAGCCTGCTTTGAAAGAATTTACATCCAGTTACCAAGCACCTGGTAGTTTTTCAGATTCACACAATAATCCCTTCTGGCCACTTTAATGTTTGCTAAGTGCTTTTGTTCTTTGGGTTTCTGTGGCAGTTACAATAAGAAAAACACAGGGAAAGAATACTCTAAGGGCTGCAGCACAATGCTATGTGCACATTAATATTATCTTCACATGCATCCTATTCAACTAGATTATTTTTATTCCAAAGTATAAATGTGCTAGGGGTTTAGTCTTTTTTTAATCAATTTGTTTCAGTTTTTAATATATCTACTACATTAGCAGCATATTGCATTATCTTTGTGTTTTTCTATTATGAATTAGCATTGTACTTTGAAAAGTACTGTCTTGCTTTTCATGTTAAATAACTCTGGCTTAGGTTTTCTTTTTAATGCTCACAGTAATCTTGAAACGAACAGAGCCAGAAAAAAACCTTTCTCCTTTTTGTTTTTCGAGCACAGCTGACAAGCCCCATGCCAAATTTTGTAAGAAGAAAAACTTGTGTGGAAACATATCCATTAAATATGTGTCGGTGTTTTCTTTGTCTTTTTTACTTTTGTTAATGTTTTCATTTATTTTTACTGACAGCCAAACTTAACAGACGCGGCAGGAATTTGGACTGTAGGGCTTTCAAGCACTTGTAAGCAGCATCCGGGTATGTTCATATGCGAATGTTTGTAGAGAAACTATACAATATATTGTATGCATTGTACATTTGGTCCAGAGAGTAAAAAGAAGTGATGAAAGAAGTCAACCTGAAGAAGGTAAAAGATGGACGCTTGGACGCATGCTCGAGTTGTGCTCATTGCTACTACAGACTTATTTAATTAGATCGTGAGGGACAACTAGTTACAAATACAAATTGGTACACACTTTTTTCAGTGCTGCCATTAGATTAGGTTCATTACTGGGCATTCTTGATCTGTTTTTTTAAATTGAAAACCCATACAGAAATGTGGATTTCTTGGAGAGAAAGCTTTTCAGTCTTCAGTGTTGGACTGGGACCCAGTCCATCTGTACAGAATAGGAGTATGTTGTAGAGCTCTATGTTTATCAGGTGGGAGTCTGATGTTGGGGACTGTGAAGTCTGATGATTAAGAGAGACTTTTGTTAATGGCCTATACTACATTGATTACTAGATAATGAATATAAAATACACCATATTAATGCCCTGCATCAAGCTATATACTGTTTGTGTCACATTAGTTTAGGATTTGGACTTTAGATTGTAAGCCATAATAGGGACGGGAACCATTTTGAGCAAAAACAAGCTAAGTAAAGGGCTACGGAACAAGTTGGCGTTACAGAACTCCAGCCCAGAAATGTGTCTAGCTATTCGAAATTGAAACAGATCCACCATAGCATTGTCTAGATGCTTGACCAACAAGTGAGCCCAGCACACCTACACTCACCAAAGCACATGCACTAAAACTCATGTGGCAGAACTCTGTGTACAGAGATACTACATCTAAGGGTAAGTTAGCATGCCCCAGAGGAGTTATCACACTCGATCAAAAATATTGACTGGTTACATAGGTACATACTTAATAATTTTGAAAAAAGACAAGAGTCCATCAAGTTCAACCTATAATGCTACTGTGTTGATCCAGAGGAAGACAAAAACCCTCAAGAGGCAGATGCCACTTTACAGGGTGAAAAAGTACTTCCCGACTCCAATATGGCAATGAGAAAAAAATCCCTGAATGAGCATCCTATCGCATGTTATCTAGTGCCCATAACTTGTAGTATTATATTTATCAAGTAAAGCATCCAGGCCTCCCTTGAACTTAATGAATCAGCCATGACACCATCATGTGGCAGAGAGATCTATAGTTTCACTTAGAGATGGTGAGATGGTTTGAAATAGCCAACTTCTGATTAGCTTATATTGCATTAGCCATAGCAAACTCCACTGCAGTGATAAGTATCCCAGCCGGTAGAAAACTATGCAGAGTTTGGTTACCCGCTCATTCCTTAACCTGATGCTCATAGAGTGAACTTAACACTAATTTCTGTATAACACTCTCCCTGACACAGCAGCTCTCTGCCTATGCTCTTCCAGCCTGCATCTGACGCAAGCACTGCGGGACCTGATTCTTATATGCCCAGGTCATCTCATCTGGCCAGCCAATCACTGCTATCGACATGTAGGGATCCCACATGATTCTACGAGTTCCCAAATACTCTCCTGCATGATGATTAGCTGAGAAAAAGCCGCCAAACATGCAGAAAGAGGAAGATGCCATTGTCTTGAGTATCACAAGATGCTCGCCCGAGTAACAAGCACCATTGAGTACCCTAATACTCGAACGAGTACCAAGCTCGGACGAGCATGTTCGTCTCATCTCTAGACATCATGTATAGCCCAGGTAAGTATTTAACCAACGTCACAACACGTATCAAAATAATGCTGAAAAATGTGTGACTTTTTAAAAATGTCCTCCACTTGAACTAGCTTCATTAAACACTACTTGTTGGCACCGTTTACAGGCATTGATTTCTTGTAAATCTGATTTTGTGCGACTTTTCTTCATTTCTCACAAACCTGTTGCATGCTGGCTTCACAAAGGGTGGTGTATTTCCCAGCATAAAATGAATGTGGTGAGCAATGTAGATATGTGCCTACAACATTTGTTTTTTTTTAAGTTGCTCAAAAGGTCTAATCAGACCACTACTTTTAGAGCAGAGTGTGGTCAGTAACTTAGACAACAAGCTGTCAACAATCGGAGGGAAAGGAATGTCTATCGGATCAAGGAGGCAAGTCTGCTAAATTTATGTTTTTGTCCTTCAAGTTTAGCTAGAGTCGTTCAGAAGGTAATATCTAGAGATGAGCAAACCTCGAGCATGCTCGAGTCGATCCGAACCCGAACTTTTGGCATCTGATTAGCGGTGGCTACTGAACTTGGATAAAGCCCTAAGGCTATGTGGAAAACATGGATAAAGTCATTGGCTGTATCCATGTTTTCCAGACAACCTTAGAGCTTTATCCAAGTTCAGCAGCCCCAGCTAATCAAATACCGAACGTTCGGGTTCGGATCAACTCGAACCTGAACCTGGTTCGCTCATCTCTAGTAATATCCCTTTAATAATACACAGACTGGAGAGAAAGGAACGGCTGCACATCCCATCTATGGCTGATACTAATGCCGCTAGGCCTATATTAAAAATCAACACCATAGTGTCTGTATATGATTTGATCAAGCCATAATAGCCCCGTGTACCAACGTGCAGGTCCTCTGGTTCACACGGGTCCCTACGCTAACTCCACACCCTGTTGGTCAGTGACCCCCCCCCCGTGAGAGCAGCAGTGGTAAGTGTAATACAATATCCATACTTGTGTCGTTTGGGTGCAGCCTTCCCCGCCGGTGGTGCTGGCTGGGTTCTGGTGGGGCTCTTTGGGTCTGGTCTTGTGACATGGGGGTTGCAGGGCCGTTCCATGGCCCCCCTTCCCTGCACGTGCACGCTTTGTGGGGGTGGCGGTCACTGACCGACACAGTGTGGAGTTAGCGTAGGGACCCGTGTGAACCAGAGGACCTGCACGTTGGTACACAGGGCTATTATGGCTTGATCAAATCATATACAGACACTCTGGTGTTGATTTTTAATATAGGCTTAGCGGCATTAGTATCAGCCATAGATGGGATGTGCAGCCGTTCCTTTCTCTCCAGTCCGCCCTTTAATAGTACTGTGATTCACTTTTTGGGAGAATCTGAGACATTCCAAGATTCAGTTTGTTTTTTTTCCATCCACAATTGTAGACATTTTGACACGTTTTAGGGCTAAGGGATTATTCTGTTACTCGCTGTGATTTCCATACATGCAGAATAAGATCTGACATTCAACTTTTTGTAGGAGGTTAATTGCATACAAAGATTTTCTTTAGTTTCATTACATAGTTCAACTGTGTAATATAATTTCAGTGCAGCAAAAGAATTAAAATGATAACATCAATATTAGGCATAAACTCTGCCTACTGCATGATTTTGCATAATGGAAGCTTCATTTTGATACATGCCAAAATTTTCTGGCCGCTGTTATCTGCAGTTTCCAAGAATATGGGATACTGCAGTGACAGGAAACAGATAATTTCTTATCAAAGTAAATTATACCGTCCCTAAATACCTCCATCCCTGAGGTAGGGATTTAGAGGCGGCTTGTGATATTGTATCCCTGGACAACAATAATAGGTATGTTTAGCGACACTACAGTAGCTCAATCTCCACAAGCAGGTAATTTACATATAACACATGTGTCATTTAACATGGTTATTTTTACTAAGTTACTAATAATGCATAAAATACTGTGTTATGCTGCCCCAAATGAAATGAAAATCAGACAACGGTCATGTCAGATAATAAGTTCACCATTTATATAATAGAACATTATAGAACAAAAAAACTGCAAATACAGTAGGTGGCACTACAGTTAGGCAAATCACAATTCAAATGTTCAATATGCACCTCTTGGTTTTCAACAATGCTCATCATTCACAAAACTACATTTTCTAGCTTTGTCAGCTTTAAAGGGGAACTCCAGGTAGAGGTTTAAAAAAATGAAACTTCTGCAGAAGCTTATAGAATCACTTACCTATCTGTCCCAGTTTTGAAACTACCAACAATCCATTTGTTTTTTTTTTTGTTTTTTTTGTTTTTTTTGGGGGGGGGGGGGGGGTTCTGTTGTGTTTCTGTTCTTCCTGGTTGAGCAGTTTCCAGAATGCAATGCTTTCCCTCAGCTGTTCATCACAGTCCTCCACCCTGCCCATTTCCCACCCAAATATGTTGCAGAACATCTAGGTTGTTTTCACACATTGCAGTTTCATTGTGTTACTGAATTATTTGCAGTACTTTAACATTTCATTGTGTTCCTACCCACACAGCACGCTGTATTCTCTACCTGTAACACCACACAGCACGCTGTATTCTCTACCTGTAACACCACACAGCACGCTGTATTCTCTACCTGTAACACCACACAGCACACTGTATTCTCCACCTGTAACACCACACAGCACGCTGTAATCTCTACCTGTAACACCACACAGCACACTGTATTCTCCACCTGTAACACCACACAGCACACTGTATTCTCCACCTGTAACACCACACAGCACACTGTATTCTCCACCTGTAACACTACACAGCACACTGTATTCTCCACCTGTAACACCACACAGCAGGCTGTATACTCTACCTGTAACACCACACACAAATCCTACAAAAACGGACAACACTATATATTAATTCATATAAACATCTTTATTATTCAGAAATTCATAAAATACATATTATAGATGAACTGGTTAAAAGGAGCTAATGGCTGCATACACAAAAAACAACCACCCACAGTACGTGTAAATCTATAGATGAGAAGGCAATATGATATGAAATGTAAACAATGGGTCTAAGTTAAATGATACCCAGTGGACTATTTTCCAAAAGACACATTGCAACACTCCAAGGCCTATAAAGTGCCAATAGTAATTGCATAATGCCCAAGTCCTCAATTATGGCCAAACTGGAGGTGAAAAAAAGTAAGTAATGCTAGTATTACCTGTGGAATGGAAGTGTGCACGTCCCCCTCCAACGCACGTTTTGCGCTGAGCTTTTTCCAGGAGGTAACACCATACAGCAAGCTGTATACTCTACCTGTAACACCACACAGCAAGCTGTAAACTCTACCTGTAACACCCATGCAACACACTATTACTACTTGTAACGCTGATATTGGAATAAAGTAAATACCTTTTTTTAATTTAATTTCTTTTTCTTTTTTTTTTATTTTCACGCAAATGATGATCAAGCATATTTTATCTTCGAAGTTGAGCCCCACAATAAGGACTTTATCCCATATTGTCTTACATGGGATATACTACTTATGCCTTGTTTTTTTGTCCAGGTGGGATTGGCAGTGCTGGCTCTGATCCTCTCTGCTCTTTAGCATCATTTACTTGTGTTACTGCATCATTTTTATGAATACGCTGCAGTACTGCAATGAAGCTCCAACATCAGTAAACTCATTGCAGCAGGCACTTCTGGCTGGTCAGAGAGGGTGAATCACTCAGGGGATAGGGGGATCCAGCTAAGCCTCCTGTGACGTCACGCCCTGCCCCCTGTCTGCATCATCAGCCTGTGCTCAGCAAACACACACAATGTGAGACAGAGGCATGGAATATTTGTCTCCTAAGGTAGGAGAGCGGAGGGAGCAGGAGACAAGGGGGGACATTTATTAAGGAGTCTAGTGTGTGCAACAATTCTAATTCTAAAAAGTCGCAAAAATTGCACAAATATATTCACCTGGTAATGACCAGACGTAGGCCTACACCTTTTTGTGCGACTTTTTAAAAAGTTGCAAATAATAAATTGGGTGCTAATCCTGGATTATGCCAATTTTTGGGTGAATACTCAAAACAGGCAGATTAAAAAAAAAGGCTCTAAAAAAATCTAAAAAAATATTCACCTGTCGAATACTGGTTCATAAATAGAACTTAGATGGGTGAAAAATGGGTGAAAAATACAATTATTCAAGGAAAATTAGGCGCAAAACTCTTGATAAATTTCCCCCAATGGGAATTGGCACAGAGGTCATATTTCTTCATTTCCTGGATGTCAGTCAGCTACCAGTGTGGCAGAACTGTACAGATATGGTAATACATTATATAGACACTTCTATATAACTTTTAATGTAGTTTTAAACAAGTTTTCCTTATGTGGAGTTCCCCTTTAATCTCTACAACATACCATGGAATGCAGTCTTTCAGATCTGACACTGCTGCAGGTCTGTCCCAATATACCTGGTCCTTTAAGAAACCCCATAATTAGAAGTCTCATGGAGTGAGATTGAGTGAGTGAGTGAGTGAGTGAGTGAGGGGGCCATGTTGTTGGAAAGCAATGCAAAATAAATACTGAGACTGCCACAGTACTAATTATAATATGGCTTTTTGTACTAAATATGTTTAATTACTAAAGGCCGGCGCATCATCTGAAGTGCCTGTTGTCCGATTTTCATCTACTTTTGCAATCGCAGAATACCCCCCCCCTCCCCCTTGAACAAACACAGTATGCCTCTACACTGTAGCTCCACTCCATATGGTGTTATGCTGCCATACTGTATGTCACACTGTTAGGCCCCTAAACTGCAAATTCCACTGTAGTTAGGCCTCCATATTGTATACATCTCCTCTCTGCAGGTAGTCTCCATACTGTAACCCCCTCCACCCCCTTGTTTATCCCCGTACACTTATTCTTTCCATATCACATCTCCTTACCACTGCTGCCTCCTCTGCAGCCTGTGTTGAGCAGGTGGGGGCAGAGAATAACAATTCTGGCCCTGATTGACTGATTCTCAGCCATTCAGTGTTAAGGATCTGGTCAGCTGACTACAACTAGAGCTTATTTTTGAAGGTCTTATTTTTTGAGAAGCACTGTAGTAATAGCAGTGGTGCAGGGTACTACAGCACTCTCCCTTTTAAGTAAATTGGGCAGTGTTGCAGTACCTGGCATCACTGCTACTTATAGTACAGTATAATACATACGCAGGTACCAGCAATGGTTAACATTGTCTAGGCACCAGCAGTCTCATAGATGCCAAGGGCTATTCAAGCAACTGATTGATGGTGGTGTCCACATTGGACTTCCACAAATGTAATATGGGCGGAATATTATATTATGAGAATAGACCAACACCAACTTTCTCTTTAGGACCTGTTCACACTACGGAATCAGCATCGGAATTCTGTCAAACCCCTCAGCTCTGAATCCTGCCTTCAGTTTGTTTGAATGGGAGAGCTTGCGCACCTTTGCTCTCCGTGCCTCTCTGCTCAAAGAATTTACATGTCAATTCTTTGAGCAGAGAGGCACGGAGAGCAAAGGTGCGTAAATTCTCCCAAGCTCTGTGAGGTGTCATTTTTTGCACCATGATGTGTACTTTCTATTGGTATCTTACATGCGTATATGCAACTTTTTATCACAAAATGTGCAATTTTTGAAATTTATTGAGATAAGGATTGTGAAAATCTAATAGTTTGGGCTATTACGCATGCGGTGATACCAAATATGTTTATTTTTATTTATAAAATGAAAAAAGGGAGGGGATTCAAACTTTTATTAGGGGAGTTTTTTTATTATTAATAAACTTTTTTTTTCCCCACACACACTAATTAGAAGCCCCCTGGGGGACTTCTATATACACAACACTGATCTCCAATTAAGATCAATGCTGTGTATATAATAGAGCACTGATCCATTAGATTCATGCTCTATTACTCTGGTCAGACCAGATACATAGAATACCGAGCCAGGATCAGCATAATTCCGACGCTGAGTCCTGGACGGGTAATGAGAAGGGATCCCCCCTCTACAATCGCATCGCGGCAGGGGAATCCCCCCACTAGACAATAGGAAGAGGGGCTGCAAATGACATGTTTGACAGCTGCATTTAACGGTCCTAATTAGCGGGTGCGGCGATCGGCATCACCCGCTAATAGCCGCGATCCCACACTGCAGAAAACAGCCAGGATTGCGGCGGTTCAGAGCAGGGTCGCGGCGCGGACCCTCTCTGAACCTCCCCACCCGCTGCAGGACATACCGGTACATCCTGCACTATACAGCCCACTTTTTAAGTTGAATTGTGAATTACATTTTTGTTTGCTATTTCAGTATACTCTTGGTTACCATTAAAGATGAGTCAACCAAGATTGTTAAGCTATGTTCAGGCACTGTAAGGCTATGTAAAGACGGAAAGATGGTCGGCACTCAACAAGGGTCCCTTGAAATGAGGTGCAGTGTTCTTGTTTGGCTGTATGCCACTCTAGGAGCACGTGAGATTGATCCCTGGATCCAAGGGCATCCAAATGCAGATAAACACAATGATTTTCTCCAGCTCATTTAAAATTTAATTCTTTATTTGTATATACTGTAGTTAAAAGGCCGACGTGTTTCGGGCTTGCTAGCCCTTTATCATGGCTCTATTTCCTCGGGTTTTGGAAACGACTCAAAGATGCGGAGACAGTCACCCCAGATTATATATGATGGGGGACTATCACAGTCCATTCCCCATAGTGATGAAATGAAAGTATGGTGTGTATCGCTGCACCCGCTAATTAGGACAGTTAAATGCAGCTGTCAAACATATCATTTGCAGCCGTGTAAGGCTATGTTCACACATAGTATTTTTGCTCAGTATTTTGGTCAATATTTTTCAACCAAAACCAGGAGTGGATTGAAAACACAGAAAGGCTATGTTCACACACTGTTGAAATTTAGTGGATGGCTGTCATTTAACTGCAAATAACGGTAATTGTTTGTCATTAAAGGGGTAGTGCAGCGCTAAAAAATTATTCACAAAATAACACACATTACAAAGTTTGTAATGTATGTTATTTATGTGAATGGCCCCCTTCCCGTGTTCTCCGCCCCCCGACCGTGTATCCGGAAGTGTAGTGCACTATACATACCTGATCCGTGTCGACCGACCCCGTCTGTAATCTTGTCAAAGACGTCATCTTCGGGAGGCCAGCAGACCCGCTCCTGCCGGCACCCCTCGGCCGCGTCATCAGCTGCTCAGCCGCGATTGGCTGAGCATAACTGTGCTCAGCCAATCGCGGCTGAGCACAGTTATGACGCGGCAGAGGGGGGCCGGCGTGAGGGACGGCAGGAGCGGGTCTGCCGGCCTCCCGAAGATGACGTCTTTGATCAGGTATGTATAGTGCACTACGCTTCCGGGTACATGGACGGGGAACACGAGAATTGGGCCATTCACATACATTACAAAAGTGTATAACTTTGTAATGTGTGTTATTTTGTGAATAATTTCTTAGCGCCGCACTGCCCCTTTAAATGATGGTCATCCACTAAATTTCAATAGTTTGTGAACATAGCCTTTCTGTGTTTTTAAGGCACTCCTGATTTTGGTTAAAAAAATACTGACCAAAATACTGAGCAAAAATACTGCCTGTGAACATAGCCTAAAAGAAAAGAAAAATACAAATGTAATTTAGAGATTAAATACTGCTGTATTTTCCATATAATAATATGCTCCATTAAAGGAATATCTTTATCTTTTCAAATCAACTGGTGTCAAAAAGTTATACAGATTTGTAATTCTATTAAAAAATCTCAAGTCTTCCCATACGTATTAGCTACTAAATGTCATGCAGGAAATATTATTTTATTTTCAGTCTGACACACTGCTCTCTGCTGACATCTCTGGCCGAGACAGGAACTGTCCAGATCAGGAGAGGTTTTCTATGGGGATTCATAGAAAACCGAGACTGAGTTCTTGTCTCGGCCAGAGATGTCAGCAGAGAGCACTGTGTCAGACTGAAAATAAAACATTTCCTGCAAGACATATAGAAGCTAATAGGTATGGGAAGACTTGAGAATTTTTAATATAAGTAAATAAAAAATCTGTAAAATCTACCTATGTATGCTTTCTTATAACATTTGAAATTTTCTATTTCATAGAATAGCACATAGAATGTTTTACTTTTCTGTATAGGAAACTATTTCCGTGCCATAGCCATTGTGGCATCTATGAAATGGAGTTGCTTTGGTGAACATATTTGTATTTCTCATCAAGGATATGTTTACAAGGCGATTTTCAATGGCTCTTATTTGATACTCAAAAAAACGGCCATTATTTTGACTACTAAACAATGACTGTAGTTTAGCATGTTCCAACGGTTGTCACTGCAACGACAACCGTTGAAATATTATTCTACATTTAAAAAAAGTACTATGTGTGAACAATTTAAAATAACAGCCGCCATTCACGCAATAGCGACCGTGAATGAATGACAGAACATTATTTTGATAACTGTTGCGAACAGCGGCCGTTATTTAGTATAGTATGTGAACTAACGGTCACTGTTTCCATAGACTTTACTGAAAAGCATTACGTTATTAAAACAATGGACATGATTTTAAATGAAAAAGGCATCCATTTTTTTCCTCAAAAGAACATTGTGTGAACATGGCTTTATTATGATTCCAGTAAAGCTTTTTATACTAAATGTTTTCATGTAAGTTAGAGACTTCTGTAATAGCTATGATAGGCTCCAAAGGCAGTTAATTTATTTCTGGTTTGGAGGAAAAACAGTATCACAAATAGTGTCTCCTGAAGGGCCATTGGTCTGGCAGATCTTTCTAGAAATGAATCATACAATTGATGTTTTCAAGACTCTTCTTAGTTCATGAAGAAGCAACGGTTGCCATTAGTGAGAGGTCAGACAGTCATTTCTGAATTGATTTTTTTTTTTTTTTTTTGCATTTTAGACCATTCTGAATTTATAGATGAGAGGCAGCACTCAGAGGGGTTGACAGGGTCTAATTTAGAAAATATATTACAAACGCTGAATGACACATCATGGACACAGCAATGACCATTCCACAGGATGATATAGCCCTACTGCTTAATGACTAGACAGCTATAGATTCCTTTTTATCAAAGCTGGTGATACTCTGTCATGCTTCATCTTCTTTACTTGTCATTGTTGCTTATAATCATCATAAACTATGATCATTTATCGGGATTCAGATGGGTGTCTAGTTTCTTTGCTGCTTGTGATTAGATGGAGCTTATCGTATGAATTGTCCCAATTGTGATTTACAAATTATTATCATTGTAGACACAACAGTTAATACTAGTTCCATCTTTTACAACAAGATTTATTTTGTTCTTTATAAATGAATTACTTCCATATAGTTACACAGCAACACTTGCTCCCAGGGGTATTGTAACAGCCTTGTGTGGCCTCATTATGTGCAAATCCCTAGGAAAACACCTGAAACAGGTGTGTGTATTTGGAACAAGAGTTACAAATTAACAGTTGTTGTTGTTGTTGTTCCTATTATTATTATTATTATTATTATTATTATTATTTTATATTAAGATTAGCAAATTTACAGTAATAGGCTTCACACTTGGTTTAACAGTGTCCGTTGCATAGCAACAGATGCTGTTAAACTGCTGGCCGCTGGGCTGCATTCAGGACGTTCCTGCAGTCGATTCCTGCACAAAAAAGGAAAAAAGCGTCCGCTTTTTGTGTTTAAAAAGACGTCTGTTATTGCATCAACTTTATTGGCTTCACTAAAATGCATGGAAGTCTATGGAATAACGAACGTCTTTTTCACACATTGTATTAAATGCGTCCACTTCAAAAGACGTCCGTCATTCAATACAATGTGTGAAAAAGACATCCGTTATTCCATAGACTTCAATGCATTTTAGTCACGCCAATTAAAATGATGTAATAACGGATGTCTTTTTAAACACAAAGAGCGGACACCTTTTCCCCATTTTGGAGGTTGTGTGAACATGGCCATACTATGTGTTTTGGTAGGGGATAAGAAAAGTCAAATGGACAATAATATAGAGAGAATTAGTAAACACTTGGAGTATTTGTACTGTCTTTTGTGCTGGCAAAAGGAAATTAGATATCTGTCATAAGGAAAAAGTATTATTGTAGCCTTTCTTCCAAGTTTTACTGCTAAGTACTTTTTGTGTAAAATGGATGATGGCACAATGACAGCTGGCTACTGCCGTCAATTACAATCACTATATCACTATGTGACACAGAACCATTTCCAACAATGTGTCTGCTGTCTGTAACTTGCCCTTGTAGCCCAATTAAAGGTTGCAAAATATGGTAGCTAAAGTTCTAATACCAAGTTGTTTGGATTTAATAATATAGGAAAATTCTTCTAAGATTCACATTTACTGAACAGAAATGGAATATGTTGGAGTTTATCAGCTGCTGTGATAGCTTTTATAATATTGTTCAAAAGGGGTGTTCCCACATTTAGGTTTTTTAATACAGTTTTTGAAGGCAAAGCTAAAGCTGGATTTAAAGAGAAGAGAAGTCTAATGGGGGTATTTACCAAAGAATGTACACAAGAACTGGTGTAAAAAGTCAGGGTTTTGCTCAAAGCTGGTCTGCACATAATGGTACTTTTCAGTGGTTTAACATCACGCTGGTATCTTTGCGGAGCATTATGCGCCCCTCGGCTAGTGCCGTGCGGCCAAGAAGGCGCTGTTTTTTTTTTTTTTTTTAAGTCCTGCCTATTCCTAGTGCCTGTACCTCCCCCCTGCATGTTTATTGGCTTGAAAAAAGCACCAGGGGCAATTGTAGGGCGAATCAAATTTTTACTGTGTCATCGTTCGAACATTAAACACAATCGAATAGCGTACTCTTTGATCAAATAGCTATTCGATAAAATACTATTCACTCATCACTAATAGTCACAAATACACCAAATTTTCTTTAGAAGTCTCTCAAACTTGGAAAGTATCTCACTTCCCCCACTAGGACCCCCCCATCCCCAACTTTCTTCCTTAAACTGGCATGTAAAATGTTGGTGTTTAATACATTTAAACAAACATATTTTTTATTTTTATTTTTATTTTTTATTTTACCATTTACAATCCTGGCTTTGGTTTAAAAATTGCATCAATGGCCCACTAAAGACAATAGCCATTATCCCAGTCATTTAATCACCTAGATGACCACGATGACCATATTGGCTATGTTCTCATATCCTAAAATGAAGGTAAAATATGTCCGTATTTTTGAGGTTTGCTATATTTTCAATATAATAATACACTTCATCGAAGTATGACCGTTTTTAATTACAGTCATCCAAAGGTTAGGTTCACACAACGTAATATTTCAATGGAATCAGCGTCCGTTCTTTACTTCAGGGGCGGCATTGCATTGAAGTCAATGCAATGCCGCCTGCTGTGTTCACACGTTATGTTAACGCTCGTTCTTTAGAACGGGCATTAAAATAATTATTATAATGTATGTATATACACTAACACTTCGTTTGTCTTGTTATGTTATCACTTAGATGCCATGATTAAGAGCCAAGTTGGCTCGAAACGCGTCTGATGTTTTTAACCCCTTAACGACATCGGGCGTAAACTTACGCCCTCGCGCCCTGGTACTTGGCGCATCAGGGCGTAAATTTACGCCCGATGTTTCCCCGATCGCTGCGTGTTCACACACAGCGGTCGGGGAAGATGGCCTGCTATAAATCATAGCAGGCCATCTTAGCTTCACGGCACGGGGGGTGGTTAACACCCCCCGTGCTTACGATCGCCGCTATAGGCTGATCAATTCAGATCAGCCAATAGCGGCGATCGGAACCTTTCCGGGTCATCGGCGACCCGATGACCCGGAAAAAAATGGCGGTCGGTGCTGTCCGAGGACGGCACCGACCGCCATTACTGTAAAAAGTAATGGTGATCGCCGTGCCACCGGCCCGATCGCCGTGAACGGCCGGCCGGCCGTTCACGGCGATCGGGCCGGTGGCACGGCGATCAGAGTCCCACAAAATAGTAAATACCTGCCCTGGACCCCTCAGCTAGGCAGCCGAGGGGTCCAGAGCAGGTATTTGTACATTACTCACCTGTCCCGGGCTCCTGATCGGCGTCTTCCGGGTTCGCGGCATCCTCGTCTTCGTTCGGGTCTTCGGCTTCTTCCGTGACGTCACGTTCGGCTTCTCTCGGCTATTTTCGGCTCCAGCGTCGGCTGTTTCCGTATTTTGCGCTCTGCTGCCCTCTAGCGGCTGATAATGTGTAATACACGTATCAGCCACTATAGGGATGTTCAGAATGTAGAAATTTTTATTTTTTTTTTTTTCAAATTTTTTTTTTCTATTTTCCGCACCCTATCGCCGCTGAGTGTTGAACAGCATCGCACGAAAGTGCGCTGCTAATCAGCAACTCCTCCTTTTTGGCGTAGGGTGTTTTTTTTCTATATTCTACTGCCACGGTCTGCTTATAAGTGCAGACCGTGGCAGTAGAATATATCACCAACTCCTTTGTTGGCGTAGGTTTTTTTTTTTATACTTACTGTAAAAAAACACGTAAAAAACACTACATTACACCACACTACATTGAATAAAGTTTGACACTACACCACTACATACCCCATATACCAATCCCCGTATAAAGATGGCCCCCAGGGTGTTTTCGGCGTCAGAGGGATACGTTATTATTGCCTCCGACACCAAAACAGCCAGTGAGGATGAATGGGGGGGATCCTTCTTTCCTCCATTCATCCTCATCCTCCAATGACATGTCTGGGGGGTAGCGTAGCGTACGCTGCCCCCCAGACACGTCTTTTCCGCCAGTACCGTCCCAATAAGAGATGACGGTATGGAGTGAAATTCTACAAACTCTGTGAGCGTACCTCTGGGTACACTTACAGATTTAGGGTACGTGCACACTGCGGAATGGCGAAGAATAACCCTTTGTGCATTCCGCAGCTGGCACCCGCCGGCGGACTGATGCGGGCGCATGTCTCTACCCGTGTCATAGACTCCATTCTATGCACGGGCGGATTCCATCGTCCATCCAAAGAATGAATACGTTGGACGGAGAGCGGAATCCGCCCGTGCATAGAATGGAGTCTACGACACGGACGGAGACGTGCGCCTGCATCAGTCCGCCGGTGGGTGCCAGCTGTGGAATGCACAAAGGGTTATCTGTCGCGATTCCGCAGTGTGCACGTACCCTTAGAGTGTATGTAGGAAGGGACACCCGAATCCAGCCCCCAGATGCCCCCTCCCCCCCCATCCTCGGAGTTAGTGGGAAGATCGTCCGGGAACTGATCTTCCCACTGCTGGATAAAGGTCACCACCTGTACGGGGATAACATTTATACCAGCACCCCCTCTTCCGGTCCCTCGCTGCCTGAGCTACTGTAGCTTGCGGCACGATCCGAACATATCAGAAGTAGTAATAGTGCCCTAATATTTAGCAGCCATGGAGCGGACCCAGCGCTTCTGGATATGAAGGACCCCGTATCGCACCAGGACAACATTTTCCAGGTGACGTCCCCCACACTGGAAAACAGGAGACCCCAGAAGAAGTGCAGAGTGTGGCGTAACAGGGGGATCAGGAAGGACACCATTTTCCCGTGTGACACCTGTCCTGATCACCCCGGCCTCTGCATACTGGATCGCTCCAAGGCGCACCACACGTCACTGGGGTTCTACATTATCTAAATTCTGTCCCTTATTCCTATTTCAGGGGTCACGTTGATCCAGGGATTATTCTGATCGCCATTATGGAGTCGGGAAGGAATTTTCCCCTGTGATGAGGCTACTGTCTGCCTTACGAGGGTTTTTTTTTGCCTTCCTCTGGATCAACACAGGTTGAATTTGATGGACACCTGTCATTTCCAACCTTATAAACTAATAATTGCCCTAATACCCCCAAATAAATTAGAATTGTCCCTTTTCCCCAGCTAAGTAGGTATGGCTGCCATTCCCATTAGAGGATGCCATGATGCAATTACAAAGCCTCTGTGCGGCCAGGACAGTAGAAACCCCCCACAAGTGACCCCATTCTGGAAACTACACCCCATAAGGAATCTAAGAAGGGGGGCAGCGGGGATATGGCCCCCTGGTGACGGCCACATTTGGGACGTGAAAATGAAAAAAATTGTATTTTTTATTTTCTCGGCACATGTTCTACGTAAGTGCCCGTCACCAGTGGGGTCCATATGCTCACTGCACCCCTTGTTAGATTCCTTATGGGGTGTAGTTTCCAGAATGGGGTCACTTGTCGGGGGTTTCTACTGTCCTGGCAGCACAGGAGCTTTGTAATTGCGACATGGCCTCCATCCTCCATTCCAGCCTCTAAATGGCGCTCTGTCCCTTTGGTGACTTGCCCTGTGCCCATATGGCACATTATGCCCACATGTGGGGTATTTTCGTACTCAGGGGACACTACCCTACACGTTTTGTGTTCATTTTCTTTTTTAACCCCTTGTGGAAATGGAAAAAAATCAAGGCTAGACCAACATTTAGTGTAATTTTGTAAAATTTTTACTCTAAATTATTAATCTTGTCATGTTTTTTCATTTTCACAAGGGGTTAAAAGATAAAAAAAACATTTAATGTGTAGAGCAATTTCCCCTGAGTACGGAAATACCCCACATGTGGACATAAAGCGCCATGCGGGTGCAGGGTAAGCCTCCGAAGGGAAGAAGCGCCATTTGGTTTTTGAAGGCTGGATTTGGATGGAATGGATTTCGAGGGGCCATGTTGCATTCAAAAGGCCCCTGTGTTGCCAAGACAGTTGAAACCCCCCACAAGTGACCCCATTATGGAAACTGCACCCCTCAAGGAATGTAACAAGGGGTGTAGTGAGCATATGGACCCCACTGGTGACGGACACAAATGTGGAACAATGTGGCGTGAAAATGAAATATTACATTTTTTACACTATAATGTTGGTTTAGCCTTGAATATATCATTTTCACAAGGGGTTAAAAGAGGAGAAAAAAAAACAAAATGTGTAGCGCAATTTCCCCCGAGTCCGTAAATACCCCACATGTGGACATAAAGCGCCATGCGGGTGCAGGGTAAGCCTCCGAAGGGAAGGAGCACCATTTCGTTTTTGAAGGCTGGATTTGGATGGAATGGATTTTGAGGGGCCATGTTGCATTCAAAAGGCCTCTGTGTTGCCAAGACAGTTGAAACCCCCACAAGTGACCCCATTATGGAAACTACACCCCTCAGGGAATGTAACAAGGGGTGTAGTGAGCATATGGACCCCACTGGTGACGGGCACAAATGTGGAACAATGTGGCGTGAAAATGAAATATTACATTTTTTACACTATAATGTTGGTTTAGCCTTGAATTTATCATTTTCACAAGGGGTTAAAAGAGAAAAAAACACACAATATGTGTAGAGCAATTTCCCCCGAGTCCGTAAATACCCCACATGTGGACATAAAGCGCCATGTGGGCGCAGGGCAAGCCTTCGAAGGGAAGGAGCACCATTTGGATTTTGGAGGTTGGATTTGGCTAGAATGGATGATGAACGCCATGTCGCATTCACAGAGCCCTCGTGCTGCCAAAACACTGGAAACCCCCCACAAGTGACCCCATTCTGGAAACTGCACCCCTCAAGGAATCTAACAAGGGGTGCAGTGAGGATATGGACCCCTTGATGATGGGCACATTTGTGCCATGAAAGTGAAAAAATGAAAATTTTCCCTTTCACGTCACATTGTTCCACATTTGTGCCCGTCACCAGTGGGGTCCATATGCTCACTGCACCCCTTGTTAGATTCCTTGAGGGGTGTAGTTTCCAGAATGGAATCACTTGTGGGGGGTTTCCAGTGTCTTGGCAGCACGAGAGCTCTGTAAATGCGACATGGCCCTTGAAATCCTTTTCAGTAAAATTCGGCTTCCAAAAGCCAATTGGCGCTCCTTCCCTTTGGAGGCTCGTCCTGCGCCCCCTTGGCACTCTATCGCCACATGTGGGGTATTTCTGTACTCGGGAGAAACTGCGCTACACATTTTTTGTCTTTTTTTGCCTCTTATCCCTTTAAGAAAATGAAAAATTGAAGGCTAGAACAACGTTTTAGTGTAAAAAATAAATTTTTCTTTTTTCACGCCATATTGTTCAGAAAATCTGTGAAGCACCTGTGGGGTCCAGATGCTCACCGCACCCCTTGTTACATTCCTTGAGGGGTGTAGTTTTCTAAATGGTGTCCCTTTAGGGGTGTTTTTTAGGTTTTGGCACCCCAGAGCCTCTGCCAACCTGAAGTGGTACAGTCAAAAATGACCAAATATAACGGAGGCGTTGAAATTCACTAGGCGCTCCCTTATATCTGAGGCTTGTGGTTGCGTCAAATAGCGCAATACGGCCACATATGGGGTATTTCTATAAACTGCAGAAACGGGGCAATAATTATTGGGGTGCATTTCTCTGGTAATAGGTTTATAATTATGAAAAATATTGGATTACAATAAAATCTCTGCACAGAAAATTAAAATTTTCAAATTCCTTACACACTTAGCTTTTATTTCTGTGACTCCCCTAAAGGGTTAAAACACTTTCTGGATATGCTTTTGCAGAGTTTGGGGGGTGCAGTTTCTGAAATGGGGTGCTTTGTGGGGCTTTCTAACATACAGGCTCCTCAAATACACTTTAAACCTGAACAGGTCCCTAAAAATATCTGATTTTGAAATTTTACTGAAAATTTGGAAATTTGCTGCTAATGTTTTAAGCTTCCTATCGTCTAAAAAAAATGAAAGATAGTTTAATAAATGCCGCCAACATAAAGTAGACATGTTGCTAATGCTATTTAATATATAATTTATGTGGTATAACCACTTTCTGTATACGCAAAGAAGTTTCAAAGTTGGAAAAATGCATTTTTTCACATTTTTTCACATTATTTGGGTTTTTTTCATAAAGATTTGTTATGAGTATCGACTCCAATTTACCAGAAATGTAAAGTACAATATGTCACGAGAAAACAATCTCAGAATCAGCCGGATAGGTAAAAGCATCCCGAAGTTATTAATGACTAAAGTGACACTGGTCATATTCATAAAATTTGTCTCTGTCATTAAGGCCATTTCAGGCTCTGTCCTTAAGGGGTTAATGAATTACAGAAATAAAGTATACTGATTTTATGAGAGCTGAAGGAGTCTAGTTTTCTCTATTAAAATCATTTACCTGCCTATTAAGATTAATAATAGCTGTTCACACAATGTAATGTGCGGCGGGGAGCACTTTACATTGAAGTGAATGGCTTATTAAGTACAGCCAACTCGAGTGCACGATCGATGACT